>NW_023595962.1:2618688-2626188 GCF_011947565.3 Pollicipes pollicipes
AGGCGTTGGAGCCTCATTAATGCGCTTCGAACCACCCACGCTGCGTGCCAGATGGACTGAACCTGCCAGTTGAATTGCCCGTGGGTATTCACCAGCGACAAGCAATATTTGAACATGCCGTCTTGTCCGACGGGACCAGATGTTGGTTAACTTCGTTTACTCCCCTTCCAACAGCGGCTAACAACAAATATGGCTGAACAGTCAACAACTGGCAGGACTGTTGACTGGCGGTAAGTGTTGCTAAAACATTTCTCCAGATCACTCTCCACGGAATGTCAATGTCCACATCAAGCAACAGAAGGCGACTTTCAATCCCGTGCACTGAAGGACGGCCGACCGTTGAGTGGGCGGTGCTCAAAGTATAAGTTGAACATGATTTAGACAGCCAATGTTCACGACTATGTCGGATCGTGTCCTAGATATGGCCGGGAAGGACACGGCTTTGGGACTGTTCTTTGCTGCGCGTTAGGTTACCGGGATTTTCCATACAATCTGGGTCCCCCAGATGAAGGAGAATCTTCCACTCAGAGGCGACTGAAGACTTCAGGTGCGTCCCTAGCGGCAGGCGCCCGCAACCGACGTGCATGTGATGCGGCACCTGGTCCACGGCCAGTGGGGTGTGTGGTGTGGTACCTTACCCACGGCCAGCGGGGTGCGTGTTGCGCCACCTAACCCACGGCCAGTGCGGTGTGTGGTGCGGCACCTAACCCACGGCGAGTGGGATGTGTGGTGCGGCACCTAACCCACGGCCAGTGCAGTGTGTGGTGCGGCACCTAACCCACGGCGAGTGGGATGTGTGGTGCGGTACCTAACCCACGGCGAGTGGGATGTGTGGTGCGCCACCTAAACCACGGCCAGTGGGGTGTGTGGTGCGGTACCTAACCCGCGGCCAGTGGGGTGTGTGGTGCGGTACCTAACCCACGGCCAGTGGGGTGTGTGGTGCGGTACCTAACCCGCGGCCAGTGGGGGGGGGGGGGGCGGCACCTAACCAACGGTGGGTGGGTCATGCGGAACGGAATCTGGCCGACGGTGAATGAACCACACTTCCTCATCGACGCAACGCTTTACGGGGTTTGAAAAGCCTTTCAAAGCCGTAAGATTTGTGCCATTCATGTCCAAACTGTATGACCTTCAAACGGTCCAATTTGACCACAAATATCACGGTTTCACCTCGGCTCATCTTAGATGACCTGACCTTGCGGAAGCCACTTCAACGATATCAATGTTCATCAAAGTGGGATGCACACAAAAACGTGTGTAGAAAACCACTCAAGAGCGCATTTTCCGCGAGGAAATTATATAGGAAATAGGCGATATTATTATATTATTATATATATTATTATTATATTATTTATATTATTTATATTTATATTATTTATGTTATTTATATTTATATATTATATTATTATTATATATTGATATTATTATATTATTATATATATTTGCCACTTGGAACAAACTGGCACCGACGGAACCTAAAGAGCCGTCAAGTCAAGGTCACCATCAAGGTCAGAAGCTCCACACCTTCACAATACGTGTAAGATTAAAGTAAACTCAGGTACCCACGACTTCGCCGCCGTGCCCAAACCCTCTCAGAAGTACCTCTGGGGCCGTGCTGGGCCTCGGGCCCTCATCGGATCAGCACGTGTCGGGCCCCGGGCCCTCACCGGGTCAGCGTGTGTCGGGGCCAGGGCCCCCACCAGGTGAACACGTGCCGGGCCCCGGGCCCTCACCGGATCAGCACGGCTAGCACGCGCTTCCCGCCGTACGCTCTGCGGCAGGCACGCGTGTGATGCCGGTATGGTCAGTCGGAGAGGCGAGTAATGTTCTCTTTTTTCCTAAAACGCAAGGACACGAATCGGACGCCGGTTTTTATTGTCGAAGGGACGTGCACGAGGATAGTGGCCATCAGCAAACTCTCAATCAGAGAAGCTGAGATGCAAATGCGTTTCGTGAGTCCATTCGTTTCATGCGATGTCACCGCACGTAACACCAATGTTCTCCAGCGCTGGGATGCAGCTGCATTCCCCTCAAGCAATAAAGCTCGCCTTTGATTGCGCCTTGTCCAATCAGCATAAATCGCTGTGGTCTACACCCGCTGCATGTGAAATCAAAGAGGACACGTGTCCAGATTGCCAAGCGTTCACAGGAGCTAGGACATTCCTGTTTGTAGTGTTTGGGGCTGATGGGGGTCGGGACGTCTGTAGTGTTTGGGGCTGATGGAGTTGGCCGTTGTTCCCCTGGGGCCGTCCGAAGCCGGCCGAGGTAACGGAATCCGGTGGTGAGATGTCCTCGATGATGTTTGGTTTTAGTAGTACAGATTTAATTATATTTATTTAGCGGGCGCTTTGTACTGCAGCGGTTCATTTACGTCCTCGGTGTTGTAACATCCTCAACAGTGACAGCCAAAAGGAACTCTGATGTAGCAGCCTTATGCCTTTAATGACTAATTGCCGCATAACAGCCTAGGGAAAACCGCCGGAATCCTGGCTGTTTAACGGTTTAGGGGGAAAACGGCTGGAATCTTATTTTGGACACGGCGCTTACTATGGTAATAAACAATAATTAATTGATAATAATTGGTGCAACTGGTACGAAACTACCACTTTGCCACGAATATCAGAACTAACTAATTTCGATGTGCAAATGGGACTTAACTTCAGGCACTGTCATGGTTTCCGGTAACCGGATCTCACTCCCTGCTGCGCCGTCGTAAGGAACCAGCCAATCTTGTGAGCCCCTGCACTGCGTTTTGCTGCACTCTTACACGTCAAACTTGTGGCCTCTAACCCCAGAGATAAGAAGTCAGCTGCCAATGAACTGCTTGCATTAACTCATTTGCTGGTATCCATAAATAATTTGGTTCAAAATCGTAAATTTTCAACGACACTTTTTTTCCAAAAATAGTAGTGCGAATGCTTCAAGCGAGGCACGTGCGACAGCAATATAGGCCGGTTACACTGGTGCCTTCACGACACCCTGAGCGTCACACTGGGGACAGCATTAGTCTGGTTTGATATCTGTCTTTCTTTCATTGAACTAATTCTGCGATTAGCCAGCTTATACATTAGTTTTGTGTTTTGATGTGATGTAGTTCATCACGCTATCACGTCATCACGTCGGTGGTGTCGGAGAATCATCAGTTCTCACACACCACTGACCGCATGCGAGCCGCGGATGGTGCATAGGCGTTGTTCGAAATCTGTTCAAGCCTTCAGTAAATGCTGGAGGGTGCTTAGGGGTTGCTCCGATTACAAGGCTGCCTGGGATGTGATGGGATAACTCGTAGCGAAAGCACAGCTGAGAATCTGGACGCGCAGAATTAAAATGTATTCCGAGAAGATTTGATCTGTACGAATCCGCACTGAAGCCTTTTAGATGAATATGTAAATAAATGCATTGCAATAGTTCCTTCAGATCATTTCTGTCTTCAACTAAACGAGACGTAACATGTACGAGGTGGTGGTGCCAGGTGGTGGTGACGTAACATGTCCGAGGTGGTGGTGCGTGGGCCATCGCAACCAGTCCTGCGCAATATCACGTCAGCTGTAGCCGGACGTGACAGTAGCAGCTACCGACTGGTCTTACTCTGTTGACATGACATGACATGACATGTCCCCTCTGGCCTCTGGACGCAGATAGCGGTGCATCACTGGCATAAGAGATGAGATGCGATCAGCCAGCAAACAATAAACTTGATTTAAAACGTGCTGAAGCACACGACGTCAAGACGTTTCGATCGAATCGACTCCAACACATTTGAGTCTTGAATAGAAATGCAAATTACGATCCCAATCCCAATTCGAGTGCACACTTCATAGAACTCGAATGTTAAGTTGCATCGAGCTCCCAGCCCTACGGTAAAACGTTTAGGGGCAATATATATATATATATATATATATATATATATATATATATATATATATATATATTGCGAGAGGAACAGACGCACTTGGTTTTGCATATGAACGACGACAGGCTGACTGGCCGTCAAGCGGCATCATTCAGCGCGTCCGCATTTTAAGATACCTTGGGAACAAAAATCACATACCCGAAAACAGTATGAAAACGCAACGGTTAAATGGTGAAATTTGGCTTCCGCTGACTTGTTTAGCCATTAAATAGATTGACTTCAACTCGATCAACTCTCTCTGTTAAATAAATTATCTTCCTCGGTGGCTAATTTTCTTGTCAATTTTGCACACATCTGTTCGTGCTTGTCACTGATCCTTGACTACGCCTAACTTAATCACGCACTGCGCTCGTTATTTTGAAAGCCTCCGCATCGGGTCAAGATACCAACAATCCAAAAGTGATGCACAAAAGCATCCCAAACATTCCAGCCGCAGTCGGCGACTCATGCTACTGTCGCAAGGAAAGCCATGTACGAAATCCCGCGCATCTGGCCGCATTCGCCGTAGAGTGAAAACATGCTCTACGCATTTTCGTGGAACTTTCTCAAAACATAATGCATGTGCGCTTAGGCTGTTCTTTCGTGAGCTTCTTGGGTGAGAAGGGGGGATGTCCGGCTGCGGAGAGGCGAGATATACAATGGGAGGCGGCGCATCTCGAGCTGCCCAAGAAAACGTGGGAGCTGTGAGCGCTTCGCCCGTGTTTTGAGGTCGGTTCGGAAAACTAACCGCTCTGGGATTAACCGCGCTTGCCCCACCGCGGCACGGGCGGCACCGTTGTCCAGAGTGGAGCCTGCTAAACGTCGAAAGGGTTGGTTTGCCCTGGAATCGCCAGCAGCGCATGGACTGCGTTCCCTGTTGAACCCACAGGGGTCGGCTTACCCTGGATCGGCAGCAGCGCATGGACCGCGTTTCCGTCGACGTTTCCACCGCGGGCGAACTCGTCGTACATGTCGAGCAGGTACGCCGGTGGCCTGACCTTTGACCCTGCGCGCAGCGGAGTCACCAGCGACCAGCTGGCCGCCACAGTCACCCAACACACCGTCCACGTGACCCGCGAGTGCCGCATCCTGGCGCGTGGAGAGGAGACGCCGCCTCACATGTCCCCTGCCGTCCAGGCGCACGACCCACGCAGCCTATGCTCCGCGCGCCGCCGTCCCCTGCTGTGCGGCAGGTGGGACGGGTCAGAGTCACGTCACAAACGCGGCCCAAGCGGTGAACACCGGAAGCTCTACTGCGACACACAGCTGGTGTTCTCTCGACCTGTCCGTGGAGCACGGGTGGTCCAAAATCGTCCGCACCTGTCTGCGCCGGGCCGTCGTCTCCCTCCACCTCCCCCCGACGAACGTACGCGGCCCACTGGTGGCCCTAGCGGCTGCCCGGGCGGGCGGACCTCCGGAGCCACCTGGCGGGCGATGAGGGCCGATGCTACCGCCACCTATAGCAAGCGCTGAGTGCGCTAGAGACATCTAGTGCACGCTTGTTAAATCCAAGTCATTAACTCACCTAGGTCATGACGTACACGAGTTGTGGACAAAACTATGTGTGGGGAAAAACTATAACAATTGCTCTCAGAATTGAAGCATACACATAATTTTCGCCAGGATATAAGACGCATGTGCTTAGGTGCATTTGCGAGGAACATTATGCATATAGATAAAACAGCACAAATAACATTATTTCTCGTACAATAGCCAGGAGATGGAGGCATTGATGCATCGATGTTTCTGTTTTATACCTTTATAAAAAAACAATATCAGAACAAATGTCAGCAGGCATTCATTCTGATATTGATGCTGATTGATGTCTTTACCTCTGATATTCGTTTCGATAAAGGCATGTAGCCGAAATATTAGCACATTTATGTCTCCATTCTCCTGGGTTGAGGACTACAAGGCTATTATATTATATTTTATTATTCTACTATATTATACTATATTATGTATAAGGAATGACTATAAGGCTATAAGTGGTGTCTTATCTATAGTTCGTAAGGGATAAAGTTCGCAGCGGCAAAGGCTTGTCCTAAAAAAGAACGCGTAGATAAATACCGCATAGAAACATGTTCGTCGGAGAAAAGTTCGCAACACAGACTGCGCACGCGCAAAAGTTCGTGTGGAAAAGGGTCGTGAGAAATTGCTTTCACCCAAATGCTGGGGCGCGAATGTTAGCTGAGAATAGCGTTTGTGTGCAATAACCAATTTGAAAGTGTAAGAACGCATTTGAAAAGTTCGGTGAAGTGACATCTCTGGTGGTACCTCCAAACGGAAGTCGCTGGGCGTTACCAAACCTAACTGGAGAGACTCCCCACAAATGGACAGAAATATGTCCCTGCCAGGGTGGGGTACCTGTATCTGTAGGCATAATCTTCGGCTACCACTGTGTGTCTGACGGAACCCAAACCTACAGCGTCCCAAGCAAGGACGGTGGTTATCTTGCTAGCTTCTTCGGCATGGGAGCAGCAAGAACTGGAGGTCAGCACAAGATGGTGTAGACCGCAGCTAGTGATTTTAAACGCCAGCTGACTGAGAAATTAGCAAAGTAGCTCCACTAAACCAATTCGGCTATTCTGCCAATGTCTACAAGGAGAAAGATAGTGATGGGGGAGAAGATCTAGCGATAACTTTGGCTCCCTCCGTTTTTTCATGCTACCCTTCAGCCTAGGATTTAGATTCAAACGTTTTCGGTGGATCGAAATGCCAAAAGCCTGCACAAAGGCACCTGCCTTTGTAACTGCAAGCTTTAAGAGCTTGGTAAGTGCTGCAGTTGCTGAGTGCTAAAACAAGGAAGCCTACAACCGCAGGCAGAGAGAGCTTCAGGCTACAGCGTTATGTATCTTGTGTAAACTATCACACACACACAACACACACACCACACACACACACCCACACACACACACACACACACACACACACACACCACACACACACACACACACACACACACACACACACACACACACACACACACACACACACAACACACACACACACACCCACACACACACACACCACACACACACACACACACACACACACACACACACACACACACACACACACCACACACACACACACACACACACACACACACACACACACACACACCACACACACACACACACACCACACACACACACAACACACACACACACCACACACACACACACACACACACACACACACACACACCACACACCCACACACACAACACACACACACACACACACACACACACACACCACACCACACACACACACCCACACACCCACACCACACACACACACACACACCACACACCACACCCACACCCACACCCACACCCCACCCACACCCACACCCACACCCACACCCACACCCACACCCCACCCACACCCACACCACCCCCACACCCACACCCACACCCACACCCACACCCACACCCACACCCACACCCACACCCCACACCCCACACCCACCCCCACCCCCACCCACACCCACACCACACCCACACCCACACCCACACCCACACCCACACCCCACACCCACACCCACACCCACACCCCACCCCCCCACCACCCACACCCACACCCACACCCACACCCACACCC
>NW_023595962.1:2631188-2678654 GCF_011947565.3 Pollicipes pollicipes
TCAGGTCAGGTCAGGCGTGCTCAGGTCAGGTCAGGTCTGACCTCGCCTGGTCAGTTCAGGTCAGGTCTGATCACGTCAGGTCAGGTCTGGTCAGGTAGTCTGGTCAGGTCAGGTCCGGTCAGATCAGGCCTGGTCAGGTCAGGTTACGTCTGGTCAGGTCAAGTCTGGTCAGATCAGGCCTGGCCAGGTCTGGTCACGTCTGGCCAGGTCAAGTCTGGTCAGATCAGGCCCGGTCAGGTCAGGCCTGGTCAGGTCAGGCCTGGTCAGGTCGAGCCCGGTGCGTCCAACACACGACCAAGACCAGCCGCGTTTGCCGCCAGCCGCGGCGCGCGCCACGGGCGCTCGTCTGGCACTCCAAACCGGCAGGAGGGGCGGGGCAGGCCTGCCTGACAGAGATCCGCTCCGGCTTCATCCCACGTCAACCCGGCGGACGCCCCGCACTCAGGCTGGCTTCAGCGGAGCCGGAGAAGCAAGACCTCGCGCTGCTGCGGCCCGAGGCTCACGCACCCCAAACTCTCGTCAGGCTCTCTCCCGCCCGTTGTGCAGGCCCCCCATCCCCACGCACTGCCCGGGCGGAGACCTCTCCCTCTCCAGCCGCTGCACCTGCTCACACACACACAAACACCTGCACGCACGCACACGCGCACGCACGCACGCACACACCGCGTGGCAGACAACTCTGCCGACGACAGCGCAGAACACGCAGGACGCAGAACACGACGCAAGTGTATTGGCGTCGTTCAGTGCAGGACGAGTTGCTCACGGCGGTACGACAGTGCTCCGCGTGCGCGCCCGGTCACCCACCAGCGGACACACTCACCCGTCGCCACATGGCCACAACCTGGAACACGACACGAGCGGGCTTCGGCGTCGCCTGCATTAAGTACGTGAATTTGGGAGCCGACGTTTGATTTCGCTGGCAGCTTGGTTCCTTAAGTACAGAGCACACGTCCGAGTATCACACCGAACCACCGTCGCCTAAAAGCTTCGTGCCGAGTAGATTAGACATACAGGATCTGTGACGTCACGCTATCGATTAAAAACCGACCACATACGCATGCGACGACGACGAAGAAAGGCCTGCGTTTTCGATGCCTGCGCTAACGCTGGCACATTAAGAAGCAATAATAAAACAGGTCACAACAATTTCGCAGGCAAGCCACGTGGAGACAACTGCCTGACGGCAATGTCCCGGGCGAGGCAAGATGTCGCCACACAGCAGCAACGTGGCTGAAGAGCTCCGACGCCGAATACGCCCCCGGCCGAGCCTGCGTTTCAGATCCCCGACGACTTCTCCGCCGTGACGTCACAGACCGTCCGCGGGCCGGCCGTGACGTCACGAGACGGACGCCGGTCCACGCACGTGACAGCAGGGAGCAGCGGCTAGTTCGAGTTGGACAGGAAGGACACCTTGTTGACTGGAAACGCAAAAAAGGGAGCGTGAGAACGCTGGGATCGAATGAGGCCGACTCACTGCACGACGGTTGGGCGGCTCCGGTGAACTGCTGGAGTGGCACACCGACCAGTCGTACCGGAACTCGAGGAGAGCAGGCGAGAATTCGAGGAGAGCAGACGGGAATTCGAGGAGAGCAGACCGGAATTCGAGGAGGGCAGGCGGGAATTCGAGGAGAGCAGACGGGAATTCGAGGAGGGCAGGCGGGAATTCAGGAGAGAAGACGGAAGTTTAAGGAGAGACGGCGGGAATTCAAGGAAAGCCGGCGGGAATTCGAGGAGGGCAGGCGGGAATTCGATGAGAGCAGGCACGATCGAGCGCCGCGGGCAGCAAACGGGGTCGTAATACGGAGGTCAAATAATGAAAACCCTTACACAACCATATCCGACTAAATGAACACAGGGTACGCTTGCAAAACAATACATGATAACCACAATTCCAAAGACTAAATCGTATTGTGCACATTGATTGCTTTGATCTTTACCTCTGGATCTCTTGCCTGCAAGGTACCATCTCAACCCAACCTGACGTGCTGAACTAAATGACCTCTTGTCACCTGACCACAACCAATCAGCATAAAACTAGAGTCGACAGCATTCACCGGTCGCACCCAACACGTGAACGCAGCCGGGAGCGGGCCCCGCTGTCTGACCTGCGCTGTTGTCGAGCGGCGCCGGCGGGTGGAGGGTCGGGGCGCCGGCGAGCACCGCCTCCGCCTCGTCCTTCTCCAGCTTCATCTGGGCGTCGTCCACGGTCACCGCGTGGCTGCCGACACAGAGGGAGCTCTCTATACCAGAGGCCGGCGGCGGCTCCGGAGGGCCGGAGCCGGAGCACAGGGGGCGCTCTCTGCACCACAGGCCGGCGGCGGCCCCCCAACACACGGCCCCGCCGCCACCGACGACCAGCACAGACCGACAGAGGACCCGCCCACGAGCGGGCGTCATCTACAGACTGTGGTAATCAGCTGGAGGAGGTCGGCGACGGTGCAATCACACGCCACAGGTGGTGACCCGCCGGCTGCACTAGGCGAAGGAAAGGTCACGCGAGAGTGAAACCGTTTTGAAATTTTGGTTTTCAATGCATTTTGCGCGGTCTAGATCGGTTCGATCAGGTCACGGTGCATCCAAATTGAGGGGCAGAAATTGCGGTTGTTAGACATGGCGCGGGCTCCGTCGGAATCTTGTTGGGTGGTTGTGTTTGAGAACCCCCACTGCCGGTTTGCTTCACCTTTCCCCCCCCCCCCTTCCATGGGACCCGATCCACCCCTCTCAAAACACAACACCGGAGATCCGCTCGTTTTTTTTTGGGGGGGGGGCTGCCCCGGCCCTCAGAGGGGCTCAGACCCGAGACACAGGGGGTACGGGGGGGGGGCGGCATGATCTCTCACATGTCCAGGCCGCCGGCGTCCGCCTTGCCCGTGACCAGCTCCCGCCAGTGGTCGGCCGTGTCCGAGATCACGCTGTGAGCGAACTCGCGGTCCTTGGCCTCGCCGTTGAAGGCGAACTGCCGACACGCGGAGACGTGCGTCACTCACCACCTGGCTCACTGCGCCGTCACGGAATCAGCCTGACGCAGCACACTCAGCCCCTTCTGCGTCTCACACGCTGCACCAAGTCGCCTGTTGGCGATGCGTTACACGCCGGTGGCGGCCATGAATGCCGAAACAAGCGGCCGGTGTGTGGAGTCAAACCCACACCTTCGCAGTCGCATGAAATGACGCGCCTGCGGCGCCGGGACACTTCCCAGCCTACCACATGCCAGGACACTGCCAAATAATACCCCACGCGTAAGAACCGCAGCACGCAATGGTGCATTGGCGGACGAGTGGCAAACAAGAAGAAAGCACTGTCTCATCACAACGTGATCACGCAAAAGCGTCGAGACAAGCAAGGATGGGCTACGATGCACTGGTCCAGACGTAAAACACTGCCTCGATAATAATGCCAGAGCATTCACAACCACGCGACCCAAAACGAAACAACCAAAAAGCAGCGACCAATGCCGACGGACTAGGGCGCTGGTAGCTCGCTCTAGCTCTTGGTAGCTCGCTCTAGCTCTTGGTAGCTCGCTCTAGTAGCTTGGTAGCATCGCTCTCTCACTGCGGCGCGCGCAGCCTATTGTCTGCGGCACCACTGCCCCGACCCAGTGCCAGCCGTCCAGCGCGCGCGGCCGCCTGCGTGCCCGTCACCCGTGACCCCTGACCGCGGCCCCGCGGCCTCACCTTGTTCTCCGGCTTGCCGTCGGGCACCTTGTACAGCCGGAGCCACTCGACGGTGGCGCTCAGGTAGCCGGGCATCAGCTTCTCCACGTCGGCCACGTCTGTCGGCACACCAGCGCGCGTCTCAGCCGCGGCGGCGGGCCGGCCAAGGCGCGGCCGGCCGCCGGTCCCGCCGGCAGGGACCGTCGCCACCAGAGCTCACACAGTGCTGTGCGGCCCCCGACAACCGAGCAGCGGCCGTCGCCGCCAGAGCTCACACAGCGCTGTGCGGCCCCCGGCAGCCGTGCAGCGGCCGTCGCCGCCAGGGCTCACACAGCGCTGTGCGGCCCCAGGCGCCCGAGCAGCGGCCGTCGCCGCCAGAGCCCACACAGCGCTGTGCGGCCCCCGGCGGCCGGGCAGCGGCCGCCAGCAGGTGAGAGAGGCAGCAGGACCACCGCCGTCGAGGCATGCTAATGTGACTGAATGGCAGACGGTGTGCCGCCGTCATTCGGCCGTGGCCGCTGTAAGACTCTGTACCGGCCGCTGTGAGGCCCCGTGCCGGCCGCTGCGAGGCCCTGTGCAGGCCGCTGTGAGGACCTGTGTCGGCCATTATGAGACCCTGTGCCAGCCGCTGTGAAGCCCTGTGCCAGCCGCTGTGAGGCCATGTGCCGGCCATTATGAGACCCTGTGTCGGCCATTATGAGACCCTGTGTCGGTCATTGTGAGACCCTGTGCCAGCCGCTGTCAGACCCTGTGCCAGCCGCTGTGAGGCCCTGTGCGGGTCATTGTGAGGCCATGTGCCGGCAATTATGAGACCCTGTGCCAGCCGCTGTGAGGCCCTGTGCGGGTCACTTTGAGGCCCTGTGCGGGTCATTTTGAGGCCCTGAGCCGGCCGGGCGGCGGCGCCCGGCCCACTCGCGGCCACCGTTCCGACCGTTCAGCCGTCAGCCGGCCGAGCGGCGGCGCCCGGCCCACTCGCGGCCGCCGTTCCGACCGTTCAGCCGTCAGCCGGCCGGGCGGCGGCGCCCGGCCCACTCGCGGCCACCGTTCCGACCGTTCAGCCGTCAGCCGGCCGGGCGGCGGCGCCCGGCCCACTCGCGGCCACCGTTCCGACCGTTCAGCCGTCAGCCGGCCGGGCGGCGGCGCCCGGCCCACTCGCGGCCACCGTTCCGACCGTTCAGCCGTCCCGCCGGCCTACCGTTCAGCTGTTCGGCCAGCGGGTCATCCACATTGATGGCAAGGAGCTTCCAGTCCGTCTCGCCCTCGTCGATCATGGCCAGCACCCCTAGCACCTTCACCTGGAGCACCTCACCCCGCCGGCACACCTGCGGAGGGCGGCACAGGGGCGTCACATGACTACCTTCACCTGGGGCACCTCACCGCGGCGGTGCACCTGCGGAGGGCGGTAGAGGGGCGTCACATGACCACCTTGACCTGAGCCACCCGATCGCGCCCGCAGGGGCGTCACAAAGGTCACCCCATCCAGCTGGTATATCCACATATGTCTCAAGACCGCTAGAAGGCCACCTTCATCTGAATCAACCAATCCCCGCACACATGCGACGTCACATCCACAACTCCAACACAATGCACCAACGAAAACCCGAGGCACGAAGACCCGAAAATCCCCTCCCCTCTCCCCATTCCGCAGTTACAGAGCCAAACGGCTGCGACCATCTGGCGACACAGCAGAAATACACAAGAATGAAGGCACTGTGCGAGCCACGGGCCACCGGACAGCGCCAACAGCGGACTGCCCCTCTCCGCTGAATCCTCTTCCGGTGAGCCTACGGCCGCCACAGCCCCGCCGCCCGGCCCGACGCCAGCCGATGACGTCACCCGCCTCAGTGACGTCCTCCGCCGGCCGCTTCGATGACGTCACCCGCCGGCCGTGTGCGGCGCCTCACCTTGCTGCCCAGCTCGCAGACGTCGATGGGGTCATTGTCGCCCATGAAGCCGGTCGACTCGTCCGTGACGTGCGGGTTCTCCCAGGTCTGCCGGCACGGCTCGGCGTCAGCCCAGGAGGTCGGCCGCGAGCCGCGCGTGTGAGGCGCCATATAACGGGTACAGGTCTGCACAGCCGTGATGGAAATGCAACCATTCGTTGCCAAAGTCTAGCCAGTTGGACTATTGTGCACTTCTTAGGTAAAAACATGACCCGACTCAGATTCCACACGGCGCGGACACGGGATGCTCGTTCGCGCTCGCGCATGGCACACCCAAAGCGCGTACAAGTGTTGGTGTGTTCAAATGGCATTGAACGCCATGTTACAGCCGCCGCACGCGAATGCCCTTTGATAAAAATGCTCGACCTCCCTCGTCGCTTAAACAAGGGACCAATAACGGGCGGAGAGCACAACGCAGGTCGTATTCTGTGACTGTAACCTGAGCCAGTGTGCACAGCTGCCTTTGTGAGAGCGCCGGCCCCGGGAGTACACGGCCGGACGGCCGTGTACCCCCGGGGCCGGCCATGTGCCACCGAGGCCGGCCGTGTGCCACCGAGGCTGTGTACCGCCGCCGGCCGCGTACCACCGAGCCGACACCGACCTGAGGCAGGGCGCCGTAGTTCCAGATGTAGCCGTGGTGCGGGAACACATTGGCCACGTAGCGCAGCTTGCCCTTCTTGGTGTCCTGCTTGATGGGGTTCAGCCGCTCGCCGGTGGCGATCTGCCGAACGCAAGGTCTGATCAGGTCGGGCCAGGTCAGGTACAAGTCAGGTCACGTGCAGGTCAGATAAGGTCAGGTCAGGCGCAGGTCATACAAGGTCAGGTCAGGTGCGATCAGCGCGTGCCAGACCGTGCCCCACCAGCCCCGTTCGCTCCGACCGACGGGGAGCGTCGTGGCAACTCACGGCGGCTGGCACGGCCTCTGACGAGTCGGTACACTGCGTCGACCCGAACAGCGGGATGTGCGCCACCGTGCCTCACAACTCACGTACCATTCCGAGCAAAACTGAGTACCCGGTCATCGCGATCCCTGAGAAATATCGGTTCTGTCGTTTCAATTTGATAGCAGATGAGCACCCCGCCGAGCCACGATCCCGTGTTCAACTTATGATGCCATACTGCTGGAGTTTGGCCTAGGTCAATCGGTTGTCGAGTCTGTTGCATTTCCAGGTGCATTTCATTCGGTAACCTACGATGACCTTTCGCAAAAAATGTCACATGCAGATGAGGGGGTCACACTGCCGTGCCTGAGACGAACGAAAACGAGCACGCTGCGCCGGTTAAGCGCTCATTGCAGAACTATGAGATAAAGGCCATCTGACGAGAATGCAATGCGACACTGTCTCATGAGGGCCTTTCGGGGTGAATGTGCGAGGTCAAGCGCGCCTTGACCAATGCGCACGGTCAAGTGAAGCTGTTCTGTAGCTGCCAAAGCCTGTGACCTTGAAGGGATACCTACCCCTTTCTCCGTCAGTGTCTTGGTCAACAGACCCAAAGCATGGTCCGATTGAATAATTTGCTTTATACAAGCGTGCACTCGCCGAGATCGTTACCATCGATAGTGGAAGGCCTGGACGGACGCTGAGGTCAGTCAAAGTCCACCGATATTGGCCCGCTTAACATATTTCGATTCGTTACAACAGCTGCGCCTCCGACTGCAACTGAGTCAATAACGCGCATGTAAGACAGACATCCATCGTAATCTGACGGCTCGGCCGCCGCCCAGACCGCCCGTACCAGTCGGACCCAGGACATAGCCCACCGCGTCGGCGCGGCGGAGGTGCCCTTGCCACCAGACACGGCACGCGCCCCGGCCGCCGGCCAATCAGCGCGCTTGACCTTTGACCGGCGCCGGATGGTCGTCTCTGCACAGGTGAGCGGGCGGAGGCCGGGCCACGTCTCCGCCCACATCCGCAGACGGTGGGGGAAGGGGAGGGGAGCAGTCGCTTGCGTCGGCACGGACAGCGGCACACGCGCAGCCGGTTGACGGTTTGTGACATCTGTGGCCGATCCCTGTTCACCGCACATGATGCATATCCAGCACCTCGTTTTCCCGCGCGATGTCTTTTTTCAACCACATATAAACACGGCACACGGATATGGTCTCGGAAATTGAGTTGGGGGTCTCAACAGTGACCCAACCTACCCCCAAAATATGCCAACAAACAGGTTTCCCCAGATTTTGCCCCCTTTATTCCCAAAGTTGGGGGGGCTGAAGCCCAAACGGGCGGGGGGGCAACTGAATGTGAATCTACGCCCCTGACAACGCTTATACATATATATATATATATATATATATATATATATATATATATATATATATATATATATATATATATACAGGTACGCACGGGGCATTTGCAAGAAGAGAAACCGACCTTATCGGGGTACCCCCCCCCCCCCACCACGGGGGCCTTCACTGAGTTCCTCTAAATAACTGCAGATACATACATATCCTCGTAACACTTTTCCGGGGCACCTAAATGCATTTCGTGTTAAGAGTGCGGTAGCCATCGACATGTTATCGGGCGTCCGTCTCATTCGCATACCTTTTCTCTCCGATGCCTGGAGACCATGGTGTGCTCGGAGGGGCACGGGCCCGCGTGCCCCCTCACCCTCCCCACACGTAATGTACGACTACGCAAGTGCGCACTGTCATTGCCGGTAACACACAGACAGAGAACGCGGCAGACGGGATGAACGGAGGGGAAAAATAAAAAGGTTTCACGTGCTCGAATCGCATCGTTCCCGTCCATCGACACACGAGGATCTCGCCGCCCCTGGACATGACGTCACCGAGTGCGCGGGCGAATGGATCCCGGCCAGCGTCGGGCCCGCCGGCCGCGCTGTCTGAAATCCACCCGGACAGGGCTGACACCGCGCGGCGGCGAGTGCAATCTCGGCGATTGCACGACAGTAAGTCACGGATACTTCAGACCGCCGACGTCAGAGCACGTAGCATATTTATGACTTCCGACCTCGGGCTGTGAAGAGAGGGCCTGCCCGCTATCACCGTCCGACAGAAGTACGCGAGACTGATACGACAACGGCGGCAGATAGGCATTCATGGTCACTGCCGTCACCCGAGACATTGTCCAGGCCACGCGGCCGCACCAGCGTGTCAGGCGCACACACAGCGAGCAAGTGGTGAGGACTGGACAACGCACGATCGTTCGTCTTCAACAGCACAAATGTCGTAAATGTCGTACGACGACCTTACGACACACAACACGCGCGCTAAAGGGACAGCAGCGGAATTGCAACGTTTCATCGTCGAAATGACGTATCTTCCATCTCCCGCTAGATGCAGACCGCCATTACCGACGCAGTCAACGCAACAGCGGCGAGGCGCGCAATCAAGCGCGATCGCTAATTGGTCGGCTAATATTACGTCACGAGGCGTACTTGAGCATGCCATAGCGTACAGCTGTCTGGCAAGTGCCAAGGTTCTTACAGATACGGCTGATCCAGCGGTCAGCTGTTTGCGGAGTGTTTACGCACAATGGCACGTGATTTGTGATCGATAGCGGTCGCTGCGGAACCAGAAGACAACGCGACGTGGCTCTGCCGTAGGGCCCCAATGCGACGAAAACGAATGAACAATGTTGAAGAGAATGAAGTCGCAATAATAATAAAAAAGGTCCAATGAAAAACAGAGTCTCGCTGGACGAAACTGGGTTGAACTGAATCACGACCCTTAGTTTCAGTGGCGCACCTTTAAGTCCATGCCCTCACCCCTGTCATTTGTGCGTAGCGCTCAGAACCAAACAGAAAAAGCGAACTTGCAGACCGGCTTTGCTAACAGTACCCGCCCGTCCCGTGGTCCTGTTTCGGGACCACCCCTAGTGTTTTCATCTTTTTGCACCTCTTCTAAACGATATTACTTTACTACAACTGACAAACGCCCAAATGACAAAGAAGTCGAAGCTCGCGGGCTGGCGAAAGCGTTGGGCAACAAGCACAGATGTATTTGTTCTCCACAAGTGCGCCACTCGACCGTCACGGCTGTCATGACGTCACGGCTGCCCATGACGTCACGCCGGTGTCGCCTGCTGGGCCGGCGGCGGGCCTGCCGAGGCCGCGCGGGGCGAAGAGCGGGGTGAAGAGCGGGATGAAGAGCGGGCGACGAGCGGGGTGAAGAGCGGGACGACGAGCGGGGCGAAGAGCGGGGTGAAGAGCCGGACGAAGAGCGGGATGAAGAGCAGGGTGAAGAGCGGGATGAAGAGCAGGGTGAAGAGCGGGGCGAAGAGCGGGACGAAGAGCGGGACGACAAGCGGGGCGAAGAGCAGGACGAAGAGCAGGGCGAAGAGCACGGTGAAGAGCGGGGTGAAGAGCGGGACGACGAGCGGGGCGAAGAGCGGGGTGAAGAGCGGGGTGAAGAGCGGCGCGTTCGTCGCACCCCGTCGCACGGTCGCCGAGGCCGCGCGGGGCGAAGAGCGGGGTGAAGAGCGGGGCGGAGAGAGGGGTGAAGAGCGGCGTGTTCGTCGCACCCCGTCCCGACGGCCGCTGATACGTCAGGTCGGAGGCCATGACCGGCGGCGGCGGAAGCCGGCCATGCGGGGGAATCCCGCACCGCGCGTGCCGTCCCCGAGCTGACGGCGACAGTATCAGCCTTGCATCAGCCGCCGCAGCGGCTCACAGTCCACAGGCGGTGTCTGCAGCCGACGCCAACGGCTTACGGCACAATGCTCTCTCCCCCCCCCCCCCCCTCCCCGTCCCTCCCGTCATCCCGCGCCTCACTCCCGGCGCCGGTGAGCGGTGTCCCGGCTGGTGTCTGGGACGACGGGAGCCGCGCTGCTGAGGCAGCACCAACGGAGCGGCACGTGCCTCGCACCACCGAGGCGCAGCGCCGCGACAGTACGGCACAGGCGGGTGGCACCGACTCCTGCGGGAACGTCACGGTAGAGGTACCCCGGCCCTGGGAATCTGACATCGAATCTTACCGGGGAGGAGGAGCACCAAATAGCACACCACTTTCAATAGCGTACCGCGAGATTCGCGGCTGTACTAAATACGCCGAGTTCGGGTAAATGCGCCAATCGCACACACTTCACGATCCATTTCAATCCAGTCACATTTTTGGACGTGGTACTTGAGGCATTGTGGCGTATTCTAAAACCGAGCCGAGACCAGAAAAACGAGCCCAGAAGAACATTTCAGGCGTAAGAAAGCACCTTGCTTTGACAACACATGCTGGCGTCAAGCAATATAACTTGCGGTACCAACAACCATGAACGGCCACTTTTATGGTAAGCGTGGAATATTTTTTAACCACGCCATAACAGCTTGCTACAATGTCCGAAAGGCTTATACTGATGGTTTTCCTCTGAAATTTTTACTCCTCTTGAGATTGTTAGAGCACACCACCCGAGGTCACCGTAGCAGGGCCGTGTGCTGCCGCCCAGCAAACGCAGCTGAGCCATATGCTGAGCCCTCCCTCCCCTCCCCGTCCCAGCGCGCCAGGACACAGTCCAGCGGCGTTTCCCCACGCCCCGAGTGATGGCGGCCGGCGGTGTCGTGTGGCACGGCGCCGGGGAGCAGCTCACAGACGCCTCGGCACGGCCCTGCGCCGCGTCTGCCGCCGACGCACCAGCCGTCGCACAAGCCGACCACCGCGGACGGGGCGACGGCCGCCGCAAACGGGGGGGGGGGGGGGGGTCCGGCCGCCGCAGCGTCGCCGTCTGGAGTCGGTCGACCGCGCAGCTGCAGTTTATTTGCCGTGGGTCCGGACCGGGCCGGCCGACGGACCACCCCGGCCGGCCCGGTCCGGGGGCCGACAGCGGCGCTCCTCCCCCCCCCCCCCCGCCAGCGCGTACAGGGCACAGGCCAGGCACATAGGCTCCGAGCGCGCACGTGACGCCCCCGGCACCCACCGCTGAGTTGCGTTACACTACTTTTGTTTGCCAGCTTTGTAACCGTCTGCCGCTCCGCTTAAGTATTCGGGTCCTTTTGACATCGTTATACGCTATGATTCATTGTCAAAATTGCAAACAAGAACAAGTTCGTGCCAAATCCATTCGACAGTAAGGCAAGAAGCGTAAAAGTCTACACCAGTTCGGCGTAAGTCATCAGCAGTTCATGGTAAGTCATCAGTAGTTCAGGGTAAGAGTCAACAGCAGTTCGCGAAGGCAACAGAGCGTTTTCATCGGTCTCACCTGCCACATAGAGAGCCGTTCGTCCAGGGGACCACCCGGGCAGAGCGGACTGCTCACCATACAGCGGCAGGCAACAGGAGCAGACCTGTCTGAACCCGCGACACAACAGTCCGCCGCCCACCGCCGCCCACCGCCGCCCGGTCAGGTCAGAGGAGCCAGACTGACCTCCATTTTGGCGTTGGTCCAGCGCGGCACCTCCACCACCATGTTGAACACCTTCTTCTCGGCGTCGGCGTACAGCGGGATGTCATGGAACGGCGAGATCGGGCCGTCCGCGTTCCCTGCCGGACCGCGGGAGCACGCGTCACGGGCGTCACGGTACGGGCGTGCCCGTCACGCGCCACAGGCCGCAGGCGCAACCGTCACAGGAGGGCCGACACATGGTCAGCCACACGTCGTGTTTTCACCCGTCTGGCAACCGGACGTTTGCACCAGTGAGTGAGGCAGGCATTGGGAGTGGGTAAGCAGGCATCACACGTAACTCGGGGGTGATAGATTGAATTTTATTGGTTTCTCGGGCCAGCGCCACTCCGGCCAGCGACGCACCACTCCGGCCAGCGCCCCTCCACTCCGGCCACCAGTGCCACTCCGGCCAGCGCCCCTCCACTCCGGCCACCAGTGCCACTCCGGCCAGCGCCCCTCCACTCCTGGCAAGCGCCACCCCGGCCAGCGCCACTCCGGCAAGTGCCACTCCGGCCAGCGCCCCTCCACTCCGGCCAGTGCCACTCCAGCCAGCGCCCCTCCACTCCTGGCCAGCGCCACTCCGGCCGCCCTCTCCAGTTCAGTCGGCCTTTCAAATCGCAAACCATGGTCACCATTGAGGGTTGTGACGGTGCGAATACTCAGGACAAACACGCATGCATTAAGTGTAGATCTTCTTCAGGCTCTTGTCTAACAAGGTTCTTCATATCACCAATGATCTGTTGCGGCTGCGCACAAGACACCCAACGTCTCCAGACTTTGTTTCGGTTCCTTATCGGACTCCGAACATCTCCAAACTCCCAGAGAGGAAGTAGTAATTCGGGCAAAGACGACAGAATGCTGCGAATAAGTGTCCAAGGGCATACTCCTTGTCAGTAATAGTGCCAACAAGTTAACGACAGTTGGTTAATTCTCGCATTGCGTACGTGACATCACCGCTAAGATGAAGGTACCGAATCAAGGACGCGAGACGGTTCAAAACACCGCCTTTAACAAGGACACCCAAACCGGACGATAGCGATTGGGGGTACCGAGACGTCCCAAACGCCATTCATCCGGCGTCACTGGGACGTGCACGGACCAAAACAGGGCCGCCACGTTAATAATAGTATTAAGGTAGGGCATAACAAGCCATCCCAGGCAGGCAGTCACATGCCGCCTGGCAAAGCCATGACCTGTCATATCAGATGTCATATCGATTTTGTCCTTACTTTTGACCGGAGGTACTAGGATTTGTGACGTAAGTTTTTCGGCACCGGTAAAGTTGGCACGAAAAATAAGCATGATGAAATGAAACCCACGGCTGAGGGAAAAGACTATAAAGCTTTCCGACGATGAATTGTTATAAAAATAAGTCAAATAGTCAGACAAAATCAAATAGCTGTACATCCAAAAGATCAAATAATACGAAGCCTTGTTGACAAAAGCAGACAATTTTGATAGTGCCAATACTACAACATCACCACGAACAGCACCCGAAGATTTGAGATTCTTGATACATTTCCAGTAGCCATCGAACATTTAAAATACCATTTCCATATCGCTCATAGTTAACGTAGTTTCACACAGTTGCTTAGTCCAACGGTCTGGTGTTCAGAATTGAAGGACAGCAACGTTTGAGCAGGAGAAATAGCCGGCCACTACCAACATGTAGGAGAAACAGCCGACCACCACCAACATGTTGGAGAAACAGCCGACCACCACTAACACATTTCGGGAGATGGCTTCGGCATCCTCCCTCGGCACGGTTGTGAGGCTTCCTTCAACCCCGCATCACAATGGAAGCAGTTGTTTTGCTATTGTCGGCCTACAGCACTGAACACATCGTCAAACCCAAAAGCGTAAAGCATCTATCCCGCCAGTACTTGTCATGTGGGCACGATGGGTAGTGGATGAGGAGCTACCGCTCATTTGTCGGCTTCTGGCTGCGCCCTTATTGAAACTGTGATTGCTTTTTGACATGCGCAGCTAGGCAAGTAAAAGAAGTACATCGAAGCTCTCAATAGAAGCATCCAACCATACCAGATAATTCGCATGAAATACACTACGGCGTGTATTTCCGCTCGCATTTCCGACATCAAGGCACTGCAGTGGCCTTTTCATCTTGCGATCCACTTTTTCACGAGTTACTCCCCAGCACACCAGCACGTGCTAGCCACCACTTCTGCCATGCCGGTGAGCCCCTGCCGACCGGTGTCGTGAGCCGGGCGGAGGGGGTTGGGGAGGGTCGAGCCGTGATGTCGCCCGCCGCTCCCAGCAGCGGCCGTCGGCCAACCCGTTATCAGCCCCAACTCCGTGTCACGGTCAGAGGAGCCCATCCCCAACTACCGAACCCCACCAAACCTGCACCACCGCCGCTCTAAACGTCACAAATCCTGTCCTGAGCCGGGAGCGCTTCTAAGGTATCGGGCGCGCTTCTGTCACGAATGACCGTCACGCTTGTACCGGAAAGCGAGTCACCGCCACGTCGCTTCACAAATGTCAGCTGGCATTGCCTAACACGCCGCCTCTTCCGCGGGGGAAACAGCCGGATTGGCAGCGGTCCATGCAGCGAATGCGTCACGTGATATGACCGCTTTCTGAACTTCCTTTCCTTCGTGAAAACTTTCTGAAGTACGAAACGGGCCTCCTTCTGGCAGTCGGGCCTGGGCCTGGTGGCCGCGTGTCGGCCACGGCAGCCGGGCAGCCAGCCGGGTAGCCTGCCTCCGGGGCCGCTCGCTCCTCCCTCAGAACGGGCGGCACGGGGAGGCCGGCCACGCGCCCGACACGCCCCTCCTCCCCCCCCCCCCCCCCACACCGCGCTGCTGAGAACGCCGTATTGACGGATCGGTTACCCTTGACAACCCCGGAAAGCCACAATACGAGGGCGACGGCACGCGTCGGTCGCGCAGCTGCCAGAGAACACCGGTCAGATCCCGAGAACAGAGAACGGAACAGAACGGAAGGGCGTATTCCACATTGGCATGGACGTTTTGAGCTGAAGGAGGCATTTAGAAGATCATTCGGTGTAGTTCACAGACCTGTCCTTCTTAAGACTTAAGCCCATCTAGTTACTGAGTTACAAGTCCGCGAAGATGTGCGGACTACTTCGGGAAGACTATTTCTAGGCCTTCTAGCATCATGACGCCACAATAACACCATTCCAAGCCTGCCTCTTCGTCGGTCATGTGGCGACCAAGGTAAAAAAATATGGGCGTCAAAACGTTCATATCTGGCGTTCATGAGCACGTCTTCCAGATATAGCGGTCGCCAATTGGCTCTCAGTCAATATGGTGCAAGCTACGACGACGAAATCGAACAATGGCGTACTGAGGAGCATATTTGCTGAAGACATATCGTGTTGTCTAGAGCAGTCTATTCCATCTTTAAGTATACTAATAGTTATAAGTGAACATATTTCATCATATCTCATGCTTGCTTCACTAGCTTCAAGTGTGGAACATCTCCTTCCAGCATCCGCACATCACGACTTTATCGCAGCGGGTAAAAGGGCAAAATACAAAAAATAGCGTCTCTCGCTGGCAGCTCGAAGCCCACCGGCAGTCGGAAACAATGGCGCAAACCGGTCGACGAGCCATGAGTAATATGCCCCCGTCCGGCAGCTGCGCTGCGTGATTCCGCAGACGTCGACGCTTCTGGAGCTAGCCGCGTATCATCATCATCATTCGTATCATCATCCGTTCCATCATCCATCATCCGTTCCATCATCCATCATCCGTTCCATCATCCATCATTCGTTCCATCATCCATCATCCGTTCCATCATCCATCATCCGTACCATCATCATCCGTTCCATCATCTCCGTACCATCATCCATCATCCGTACATCATCCATCATCCGTTACCACCTATCCATCTCCGTACCACCATCCATATTCCGCATCCTATCAGTCATCCGTCCATCATCATAATCCGTACCATCATCCATCATCCGTACTATCATCATCATCCGTACCATCATCCATCATCCGTACCAGCATCCGTATCATCATCCGTACCATCATCCAGACCCACCTTGCCGCGGCAGCCCGCCGAGTCTTGCGATGACGCGAACAGATTCATGCGCATCGAACGGGACGACGCGCAACCACTCAAAGCCGACGACTCGGCGGGCCAAACGCTCCTCGCAGGTTTATAGCCGCAATGACTTAAAACAGGGCACCCATTAAAGCAAGTCGACAAAGGTCTGGGAGCCGGTAAACTGACCCATTACATCGGGCAGCACTTTGGTTGGGACAGGGTGCGGAAGACGCGGGCCCAGGCCAGGTGGCCGAGTACAGGACAGATGGCTGCATTGGCACGTGCACACACATGCCGATACTGCCGCGACCAGCAACCGTGACGGCTTTGGCGGTGTTCAGAGAGATGTTGCGCGCGATCAGCTGGCGGAGTGGTGGGCGGCTGACCACGTGACCATGAGGCCGAGAGTCGGCTCGGCTCGCGCCCGACACCGGCGCTGAGGCATCGGACGCCCCCCCCCCCCCCCCCCCCCCCCCCCCCCCCCCCCCCCAACACCAGCCCCTCCACACCGTTCCCGTTACACATAACCGAGCCCCTACCCACCCACCACCTCTACTGTTCACCTCACACATAACCGAGCCCCTACCCACGCTCCCACCCTCCAGCAACGGAGGCCAGTCGCTGCCATCACCGGGCCCGGATATGGCCGGAGCACGCAGCATGCAGTCCAGCCGTCGATTCTTGGTCTGATCGACTTCGAGTATCGACCCCTGCGTGACCGCGTGACGCCCGATGAACGTCACGCAACGCTGCGCCAGGTCCGAGGGCGGAGGGGTCGGATGGGAGGACCACCACCCCCGCCGGTCACACAGCGGCGGGGGAGGGGTCGGACGGGAGGACCACCATCCCCGCCAGTCACACAGCGGTGGAGGGGTCGGACGGAAGGACCACCACCCCCGCCGGTCACACAGCGGCGGAGGGGTCGAACGAGAGCGTCGGTGCCGCAGCCCGCTGGCCCCCACGGACCGGTCCGGTCTGGCCGGCACCCGGAAACGACCACCGGAGGTCATCGGCCTCGTCGCAGCGGCCCGGCGAGCCGACCAGTACCCGACGGTGTAACGCAACTCGCGCTTTGGACTGGACCACAACCTCCTACCACAACTTCAGCCGCCTGTATCCAGATCCCACGCCATGATTTCCACCTCGCATCACGGCATTCGCTGCAACAGGCATTGCAAATAACTGAAAGATACCCTCCGCCCCTCCCCGCCTCCACGAGTACAGCGCCAACACCAAACGGTGGCGGGTTTACCGTCTGTAGCTTCATTCGGGCGTGAAAGGTCTGGACGTCTGGACGTCTGGACGGGGCACGTTCAGCATGCTCTGCCGCTAACCTGCTCGGCAGGGACTTAGTCTCGCCGATGCCGCCCACCAAGACAATGCCAAGAGCGACGCCGACAGGGAGAGGCCCACCCTACGCGCCCGCGCAGCATCTCTTATACTCATTCCAGGGCTCATACCCGCAACACGATCTGCGTGCGACTGGCCGGCGCCACCGTGACGCACCGCCCCGAGCCGTGATTGTTCTCCTCACTCAGACATGAGTCATCGCCCCACTCGCCTTACATGCTGACATACTGACCCGGGGCATGGTCCACCGCTGCAGCCACACCCACCGCGTGCATGACAGTGGCAGCGGCAGAACAGGGCGAAGAAATCCACTAAAAAACCCGGAGGGGGGGGGGGGTACATTCAAGCCTGAAATTATGGCGTTTTGGCTAAGCTGTAAACCCAGCATCACTGAACCATGCGCTGTGTTGAAATGGGGACGTGAAATCAAGCACGTGTTTGGTTTGTCACAGGCAAACAGCATTTCAGCATATGCAAAATGTGTTTGTATGTTGTTCAGTGCAGCTGCGATGATCATTGCATATACATGGCAGCAAATTCTTCCTGCTCATAATTGTTTCGACGAAATTCGTAGCCAGCATATCCGTACAATGCTCTTTAAGACCAATAGTGCTGCTCGTAGATAGACCAAATATTCAAGGATATACACCTGCTCGGTGCTAACACACTATTCGTGATTGTTGAGACACCAAGGCTAACTAATACGAAATTATATTTTTGGAGCATACTGACTCCAGTCTGGAGTGCACCGGCTCCAGTCTGCACCATACCAGCTCCAGTCTGGAGCATGCCAGCTACAGTCTGGAGCATACCAGCTCCAGTCAGGAGCATGCCAGCTACAGTCTGGAGCGTACTGGCTCCAGTCTGGAGCATACCAGCTCCAGTTTGGAGTATACCGGCTCCAGCCTGGAGCATACCAGTTCGTCTGGAGCCGGCTTGCACGTGAGGACGCGGCAGTGACCGCGGTGGACTGAACGTCCCCTCTCCCCCCCCCCCCCCCACCCAGTGTGTATGGCAATCACTGGGACACACAGTAAGCTGCTGGCCAGCTAGGTCTACTTTCACTACATGAAAGTCTGCACCTGCACAACTTTCACCACAGGAAAGAAGAAGGCTGATGAGATTAAATGTGAGCCACACTGGACAGTCTGACATTTTGGACAGTTCAGACAGTCTGACAGTCTGGACAGTTCACTTTCTGACTGAGCTTGTCATCTGTGGCCTGGCCAGTAGCCAATGAACAGTCCACAACAGATATCAATGAACAGAACAGATATCCAGTCATGGGGCACACCAAACAGTCCCAGCCTTTGCTTCCCCTCTCCCTCCCCTCATGTCCTTCCATGCATGGCAGAGCTGCTTCCAGGAGATGGGCAATTATGTGGCAGGGCGAGGTCCAGCATATAACTGAGGTCCATCAACAATTCACCATTTTTGACAATGGCATCACAAATAGGCATTGCTTTGTGCATGTGGGTGTTTGTTCAAACACAGTTATACCACACAAGCCATCAGTAGGTCTACAATTCCCAAGCACTGGTTTGGTGATATTCAGTTTGGTCTGGTTTGCTCTTGTTCAGTACACCCTTGTTAAGAGGCTTAGCTGATCATGCTTTAGAAAAGAAGCAAGACGGTGTCCAGACTTTCCGCCTACCCCTTACCGCAAACATTGGGCATATCACACCCTAGTTCTTCTTGGTATGAATGTAGTTGTTCTCTGTAGTTCTTATCAGCCTGCCTTTTATGCCATTTTATGTCAGTACAGGAAAATGTGCAGCCTGACCCAAGCATATGGCTGGCAAATGTCGCCTTTCACAGGCAGGAACATGGAGCAGACATAGCACCACCTAGGGAAAAATTGTCTATAAAGCTTCCATTTTTATCATGCATAATCAAATAGAAATCAATTGAAGTGCTGAAAGGAATGAAATCCTGAGAGGAATGAAATCCACCAATCCAGCTCTAGAAATGGTTATTTCTATGTTCTAAATGATAATGTTTGCATTTCCTGAAACTGAGCTCATGTCAACCAAAAACACTGCTAAAAGAACAATAATATATGAGGTTTATGCTGAAAGCATGACAATTACTTCTTTATCAGAGCTAATGTCACAAAACTGTTCAAAATCTAGCATGTTAACATGCATTTCTTCCTTGTGTCCCATTTATATTTGGTTACAGTTTACATACAGCCAAAAATGATGCTGCCAGAACACCTCCACAGCTTTTCATCCTACTAGTTTATAACACATAAGGACAGCCTGCCTACAAGCATGACCAGATTATCTGAACAGCTCTGCATACAAATGTAATTATAATTCAAATACCTGGTTCCTGAAGCTGGAGGTCTGTTTCAGCAAACCTGCCCAAATGCGTTACCTACATACATTAACAAGTTGAAATGCCTTCAGAGCGCGAGCCGGGCAATGACAATAAAATTAGCATAATTTACTCACGATAGTAGATTCGGTAGTCCTCGCTGTTGGGCGTCCCTCGCTCTTCAAAAGTGACACCAGCCATTGTTGATAAAGGACTGCCCGCTCTGGCCACGTGGACAAGCTGTTGCAGGACGATGCCGAACGCCCCACGTCCCCACACGCCGGCTGCTGATCCGAAAGAACTGACCAGCCGCGGCAACATGTTCCTTTCTAGTGATGACCTTGACAACAACGCCGGCTGCCGAGGGTGGCGGCTTCGTGGACTTTGTACCTCAATAAATTATTTTCTTCTCATAAATTGCACTAATTTGACAGCTGGTAAAGAATGATATGCACTTCATTGGCGCCATAACGAGGGAATCATTTATTCCCTGGCTATTTGAGGCTATACCTTGTATGCACTTTCCTAAGTTATACGCTATTTTACCTATTTTCCCAAATTTTCACTTTTTGGTAGCATTCCTGCTTCAAGGGCTACCAGATCAGGCAGCATTTTCGAGTTATTTTCTGTGCATCATTTTACGCTATTATTGTCCTATTTTGTGTTCACACATTTTCACGCGACTAAATCATTAGGACAAACAGAACGGCCATCACTGAAGTATGCACCCTGATCACCAGCTGAATCAGCAAGCCGAGACGACCAGTTTAGCACCAAAAATCTGTTCCATCACCAATGGTGCCAACCAAAATCTTGTGGAGGAAATCAAGCAGACATCAGGGCTGAAACCTCCGACTACAAGTGGAAGGTCATGAAAATATCAAAATGGATTAAATCGTAGTCAAAAGTACGACATATTGCCCTCCGTAGCATTGGCATCAGCTCCTGGCGATACAAACGCATCCGTGGCCGTTTAGGGGTTCAAGTCACTATCTACGCGCTCGCAGGAGCACATCCAGGATGGTCATACACGGGAGGGGCGGGGGGGGGGGGCATCCCAGTGAGAGCTCATCACGTAATGGCAGTTGTGTGTGCGAGGGGGGGGGGGGCTCTGCATTGTCGATCTTGGCTGCTGCGTCTATGTGCGCTCGCCATTTGACTTCTGACTCGGATGGTATGCGCAGGTGGCAGCGGCTGTGCGATGTCAGGGAGGTCGAAGGGCAGGGGGATCGTCCCAAGCATTACGGCACATGCAGCCTTTTCCATAAAAATCTGCCGTAAAATTGGAATTTCACTATTGGGGGATAGAGCCCTAGAGCATGCACGACACTGCTGTGTGAGCTCTGATTTAAAAATAATCGAATCAAAAACGCTTCGGAGACGATTTCGACAATAAAACATGTCGCCCTAACACGTATATGGACCGCAGTATGGACCGCAGTCGGGCTTATCGAACCTCGGCGAAGCGGGTCCCGGTTTCGTTTCAGGGCCTCGACCCAGGGGCTCTGAATGACCCCTGTTCTGGACTTGAGCCCGTGACTGGCCAGGCCCTTCCACTGTCTTGTTGTAAGCTGCTTCCTGTTCCCTGCGTGAGGGCTGCACCACGGTATGATGGTAGAAATCCGGGTCATCGGCGAAACTCTGCGGAGAAAATTCCACGCCCCACAATGCTCAGCACGCTCGGACCTCCCCTATGACGTCACCTGAACGTAAGCAAGGCTGCTGCTACATGCCACAAGTTATACCAGCTGGAGGCAAACGGTAAGTATATAAAGCGCCAGAGGCAAGCGGCAAGTGCATAAAGCGACTCAAACCCAGCTTGTCACTGGTGAATGAATGAAAAGGTGGGCGCTCAAACCGACTGGTATATGGGGACGAACGGAATGTGTTTTTAATATTTCCATAATATAAAGGTTACGTACGGCAAAACACGTCAAACGGAAGGGGGGAAGGTCATGCAGGTGTAGCTGGTTAGATTGGTGTGGACTGTGGACCATACGGCTTCATGAGCTGGGGAAATCCATAGGTGCCCACGTTAAATGTGTAACAGTGTGGGTAGGTTGTATCTGTACTAACCTGGGTAAGACTTACAAAATGTCGGAGAGATTCTCAAGGACATGCTACGCAATGTAGCTGCACACGCCCCATTTAGATATAATATGGATGGAGCATATTAGCTCCATCCATTTACGTAATTTTGCAATTGCCCATACAACAGCATATGGTCGGGTGTTAGCTTTCCTGAGCGTCTTCCATAATGTATTATCATTTAATGCCTGGAAACTGCGAGCGTGTGGCTAGTGCGTGGGCATTAACGGTCGTGGCTGGATGAGGGCCGAGTGTATGCACAGACCCACGGGTAAACATTGCACCGAGATGGCAAAACACTATCCGTGAAGCCATCTAGTGTAGACACAGCCCGACGGGAGTGGATCGAGTTCGTAAGGGAAATCTTTCCCGTGAAATCATTCACTCTACAATTGCCCAGGCAATGCCAACGTCCATTTTCCCCGAAATTTTCCCCGAATTGCGACCACTGATTTGACTGTGTTCTGGAAATCAATATGCACTTCTCACTCGTTGGAACGCCGAATTTCAAGCGTACCTACCAAATAATTGCACTCGCTATGGGCACATCAACAGAGACCGATTCGTTTAGACATGTTAAGGATTCAATGTAATTTTCTTGTCTGGTTGGCCTTAAAACACAACAAATGTTGCAGCCATGTGAAAAACACGGGCCCTCGAGATAACCATGCCAGGGGACACGCCATCCAATTCGGAAAAGGACGCAGAACTGCGGAGCCGACAGAACTCGGCTGCGCTCAGTACTTGCCAATGACGATTTCCAAAGTGAAGGGCGTAATGCAAGCGTCACTTGACCTTTCGTGACCTGACCTAACCTGACCTTGCACAAACGTAGACCTAGCTATGGATGAACACCAACAGTAGCATACTGTCAAATGCAGCACGCTGTCAAATGGGGAAACTTGGTGCCTGCATAACACCTTTTTATCTTCACACGCGCTGGGGTGTAATTTCCCAAAATATGTAAAATTTGACTGTTCAGCTGACCTTAAAGGCCAACTAGCAAGCGCATTTAATGACACTGATGTGCAATGAGGCTTAATAAATAAATGTAGGCGTCACTATCGCAGGATAGTGGTGCCTATTGGCATGCGTCATAGCCATACTGCAAGTGTTCACGTATTTAGAACCAAACTTGTCCGATTTGAGCTACATGTTTCAAACACAGCTGCAAATCTGATCTTGATTCGCGACCGTAGAGCCCTGCGCCCACATGGCTTCCATATGAATGCAATTGGCTGCCCAATGTGGGGTTGACATGGCTACCATATGCTGGGGAGGATAAATATAACATTTCACATTCAACATGTCAGCATGTCATAGTCAGCACAGAGTGCCGCACCTCAGTTTGCTTGTGAGAGTGGTCGAGATAATTCCATCATTTCCGTGGCAATTATATGTCCACAAATTTGCATAATTATCCTAGAACGAAGAGAGGTGCCAGAATAATTTCGAGGCGTCTGCAATGTACAGCACGAAGTACAAAGTACAGCACCTCCAGCACAAAAATCAGTTAAAAATAGACAGAGTTAAAGGTGACATAGGTTGAATTTTAGATAACACAAAAGCTACACCAATTTTCCTCGAGCCCCTAAGGGAGAACAAAATAAACGAGTTAGTACAAATTTTACCTTTTAAGGCGAACGACGATGATTTGGAGTTCGGCGCGTCGACGGCAAATAGCCATGCAGCGCCTATGAAAAACTACCTGCTGCCCGAAGCAGACTCAAATAGGAGCAGGTAGCATGTGCGACCAGGTAGACGAACACATATATCTAATACCAGTGGTATTAGACACCTATGGGCAAGGCGATCTCTGCAGCGGCATATGAGCGTACCTGACCAAAAGGAGCAGAGTTGTCGCTACTAAATTAGGAACCTGGCTTACGTAAAGAGCTGTTCGATGAAATAGCTAATATGGATACGTTCAGTTCAGGTATAGATATGTTCAAACCTCTTATAGGACCTTGTAAATTAAGCATCAGCAGGGTGTAATTTGCCATATCTGTATTTGTATGACAAGGTAACCAAAGTACTCAAGCCGGCAATGCGTCTCTATTATGCCTAGCGACATGGGGGCAGTAATAGCGCAACTGCGACAGCTATTTTCTGCACAATATGTCAACCCCTCAACACCGGTACATGGTCTTCGCGATGCCGCTGGGCAGCCCCCTCATCCCCGTGTATCGCCAACGTCTGTCAATCTAGCAGCAGATCGTGTATCGCCAACGTCTGTCAATCTAGCAGCAGGTGGATATCCAATTGCCAGTTGGATATTCCGGGGCGTCACGATCGCCTCCAAATTTGGTATGCATGACCTCTTGACACGCTGATTCCGAAAACCACAGCCTTTGAGGTAGAATTTTGCGTAATTTTTTAGTTATACGCTGCGTAACATCCCATTGTGATATTGCGGGGCGTCTCGATTGCCTCCAAATTTAGTGTGCAGGACCTTCTCAACACGCTGATTCCGAAATCACTGCTTTTGGGGTAGAATTTTGCGTAATTTCCGAGTTATATGCCGCGTAACACAACAGCTGGGTATTGCGGGGCGTCTCGATTGCCTTGAAATTTGGTGCGCAGGACTTTCTCAACCGCTGATTCCGAAAATCACTGCCTTTGGGGTGGAATTTTGCGTAATTTCGAGTTATATGCCGCGTAACACAACAGTGGATATTGCGGGGCGTCTCGATTGCCTTGAATTTGGTGTGCAGGGCCTTCTCAACCACGCTGACCACCGGCGTGTCGAAGGCCGCTGTCCGGCCGGCTATAGCTGCGGGCCCCCTGACCACCGGTGTGTCACCCCCCGCCGCTCGGCAGGCTCGCGAAGTGCGCGTCTCCACCACGGGTCAGGAGCAGTGGGCTGATGTGGCCGGCCAGCCAACAACATGGGCATGGCGTGCACAAGTATGCATGCGCTGTCTCCACCAAGCGTCCTGGGAGGATAAGTCCCCTGCGTCACCAGCGTCCCTTGGAGGATAAGTCCCCTGCTGTCACCTCCGGTCCCGGGAGGATAAGTCCCTGCGTCACGCGTCCCTGGGAGATAAGACAGAAGGTGACGTCACCCAAATCATCATGCTCCAGCGGTGAGGCACGATGGTTTGGTCACCAGCGACACTCTTGTCAGTTTTTGGTCAGGACAAACAATGCCCGTCTACTACGTCGGACTATTACTCAACCACCTTAAAGGTCAGAAAAGGAACAAAGGTGAAAGGGGTGCCACTGGGTGATACCACCCAGTCAATGATATCACATACCACACGGTTATCACTTACATGTCGCGAACTGACCTTCTCCAGTGAACTGATACGGACAGGCCCAAAGGCGAATTCCAGGACACATATTCCAAAGCGCAACTGAGGTGTCACGCGTCGTATAACTCGGAAGTTACGCAAAATCTCACCCCAAAGGCAGTGATTTTCGGAATCAGTGTGTTGAGAAGGCCCTGCACACCAAATTTCAAGGCAATCGAGACACTCCGCAATATCCAACTGTTGTGTTGCGCGGCGTATAACTCGGAAATTACGCAAAAATCCACCCCAAAGACAGTGCTTTTTGAAATCAGCGTGTTGAGAAGGCCCTGCACGCCAAATATGGAGGCAATCGAGACGCCCCACAATACCACATTGGGATGTTACGCGACGAATAACTCGAAAATTACGCGAAATTCCATCCCAAAGACGGTGATTTTCGGAATCAGCGTGATGAGCAGGCCCTGCACACCAAATTTGAGGCAATCGAGGCGCCCGCAATATCACATTTGGATGTTACGCGGCGTATAACTCGAAAATTACGCAAAATTCCACACCAAACGCTGTGATTATGGGAATCATCGTGTTTAGAAGGCCCTGCACACCAAATTTCAAGGCAATCGAGACACCCCGCCATATCCAACTGTTGTGTTACGCGGCGTATAACTCGGAATTACGCAAAATTCCACCCCAAAGGCAGCGATTTTCGGAATCAGCATGCTGAGCAGACCTTGCTCACCAAATTTGGAGGCAATCGAGACGTCCCGCAATATCACATTGGGATGTTACGCGCGCGTATAACTAAAAAATTACGCAAAATTCCACCCCAAAGGCAGTGATTTTCAGAATCAGTGTGTTGAGAAGGCCCTGCACACCAAATTTGGAGGCAATCGAGACGCCCCGCAAAATCGCATTGGGATGGTACGTGGCGTATAACTCGGAAATTACGCAAAATTCCACCCCAAAGGCAGTGATTTTCGGAATCAGCGTGTTGAGAAGACCCTACACACCAAATTTGGAGGCAATCGAGACGACCCGCAATATCACGTTGGAATGTTACGCGGCGTATAACTCGACAATTACGCTAAATTCCACCCCAAAGGCAGTGATTTTCAGAATCATCGTGTTGAGAAGGCCCTGCACACCAAATTTAGAGGCAATCATGACGCCCCACAATATCCAACTGGCAATTGGATATCAATCTGCTGCTAGATTGACGGACGTGATTGACACAGGTGACGGAAATCCGAAGCTGCAGAAAATAACTGTCGCAGTTGCGCTATTACTGCTCCCATGTCGCTAGGCAAAATAGAGACGGATTGCTGGCTTGAGTACTTTGGTTACCTTGTCCTAAAAATAAAGATATGGCAAATTTCACCCTGCTGATGCTTAATTTACCAGGTCCTAAAAGAGGTTTGAACATATCTATACCTGAACTGAATGTATTCACATTTGCTAATTATCGAACAGCTCTTCACGTTAGACAGTTCCTAATTTAGTAGCGACAACTCTGTTCCTTTTGGTCAGGTACGCTCATATGCCCTACAGAGATCGCCTTGCCCATAGGTGTCTAATACCACTGGTATTAGATATGTATGTTCGTCTGCCTGGTCGCACATGCTACTGCTCCTATTTGAGTCTGCTTCGGGCAGTAGGTAGTTTTTCATAGGCGCTGCATGGTTATTTGCCGTCGACGCGCCGAACTCCAAATCATCGTCGTTGCCTTAAAAGGTAAAATTCGTACTAACTCGTTCATTTTGTTCTACCTTAGAGGCTCGAGGAAAATTTGTGTAGCGCCTTGCGCTATCTAAAAATTAAAACCTATTTCACCTGTAACTCTCTCTATTTTTAACCAATATTTGTGCTGGAGGTGGCTAACTTCGTGGTGTACATTGCAGACGCCTCGAAATTATTCTGGCACCTCTCTTTTTGGTCTAGGATAATTATGCAAATTTGTGGACATATAACTGCCACGGAAATGATGGAACTATCTCGACCACTCTCACAAGCAAACTGAAGTGCGGCACTCTGTACTGACTATGACATGCTGACATGTTGAATGTGAAATGTTGTAATTATCCTCCCCAGCATATGGTAGCCATGTCAACCCCACATTGGGCAGCCAATTGCATTCATATGGGAGCCATGTGGGCGCAGGGCTCTACGGTCGCGCATCAAGATCAGATTTGCAGCTGTGTTTGAAACATGTGGCTAAAATCGGACAAGTTTGCTTCTAAATACGTGAACACTTGCAGTATGGCTATGAACGCATGCCAATAGGCACCACTATCTGCGATAGTGGCGCCTACATTTATTTATTAAGCCTCATTGCACATCAGTGTCATTAAATACGCTAGCTAGTTGGCCTTTAAGGTCAGCTGAACAGTCAGATTTTACATATCTTGGGAAGCTACACCCCAGCGCGTGTGAAGATTAAAAGTGTTATGCAGGCACCCAGTTCCCCATTTGACAGCGTGCTGCATTTGACAGTATGCTACTGTTGGTGTCCATCCATAGCTAGGTCTACGTTTGTGCAAGGTCAGGTTAGGTCAGGTCACGAAAGGTCAAGTGACGCTTGCATTACGCCCTTCACTTTGGAAATTGTCATTGGCAAGCACTGAGCGCAGCCGAGTTCTGTTGGCTCCGCAGTTCTGCGTCCTTTTCCGAATTGGATGGCGTGTCCCTGGCATGGTTATCTCTTGGCCCGTGTTTTTCACATGGCTTCAACATTTGTTGTGTTTTAAGGCCAATCAGACAAGAAAATTACATTGAATCCTTAACATGTCTAAACGAATCGGTCTCTGTTGATGCACCCATAGCGAGTGCAATTATTTGGTAGGTACGCTTGAAATTCGGCGTTCCAACGAGTGAGAAGTGCATATTGATTTCCAGAACAGGTCAAATTAGTGGTCGAAATTCGGGGAAAATTTCGGGGAAAATGGACGTTGGCATTGCCTGGGCAATTGTAGAGTGAATGATTTCACGGGAAAGATTTCCCGTACTAACTCAATTCACTACCCGTCGGGCTGCGTCTACACTAGATGGCTTCACGGATAGTGTTTTGCCATCTCGGTGCAATGTTTTCCCGTGGGTCTGTGCATACACTCGGTCCTCAACCAGCTAGGACCGTTTATGCCCACGCACTGGCTACACGCTTGCAGTTTCTAGGCATGTAATGACAATACATCATGGAAGACGCTCAGGAAGGATAACACCCGACCATATTCTGTTGTATGGGTAATTGCAAAATGACGTAAATGGATGAGGATAATAAGCTCAATCCACCTTATAACTAAATGATGCGTGAGCAGTAACGCTGTGTAGCATGTCCTTGAAAATCTCTCGGACATTTTGTAAGTCTTACCCACCGTAGTACAGATACAACCTACCCACACTGTTACACATTTAACGTGGGCACCTATGGATTTCCCCAACCTATGAAGCCCTCTCGTCCACAGTCCTCACCAACCTAACCAGCTACACCTGCATGACCTTCCCCCCTTCCGTTTGACGTGTTTTGCCGTACGTAACCTTTATATTATGGAAATATTAAAAACACATTCCGTTCGTCCCCATATACCAGTCGGTTTGAGCGCCCACCTTTTCATTCATTCACCAGTGACAAGCTGGGTTTGAGTCGCTTTATGCACTTGCCGCTTGCCTCTGGCGCTTTATATACTTACCGTTTGCCTCCAGCTGGTATAACTTGTGGCATGTAGCAGCAGCCTTGCTTACGTTCAGGTGACGTCATAGGGGAGGTCCGAGCGTGCTGAGCATTGTGGGGCGTGGAATTTTCTCCGCAGAGTTTCGCCGATGACCCGGATTTCTACCATCATACCGTGGTGCAGCCCTCACGCAGGGAACAGGAAGCAGCTTACAACAAGACAGTGGAAGGGCCTGGCCAGTCGCGGGCTCAAGTACCGAACAGGGGCCATTCAGAGCCCCTTTCAGGCCCCGAAACGAAACCGTGGCCTCGCTTAGCCGGGGCTCGATAAGCCCAGCTGCGGTCCATACTGCGGTCCATATACGTGTTTGGGTGGCATGTTTTATTGTCAAAATCGTCTCCGAAGCGTTTTTGATTCGATTATTTTTAAATCAGAGCTAACGCAGCAGTATCGTGCATGGTCTAGGACTCTATCCCCCAATTGTGAAATTCCAATTCTACGGCAGACTTTTGTGGAAAAGGCTGCATGTGCCGTAATGCTTGGCACGATCACCTGCCTTTTGACCTCCCTCACAACGCACAGCCACTGCCACCGGCGCATACCATCCGAGTCAGAAGTCAAATGGCGAGCGCACATAGACGCAGTAGCCAAGATCGACAATGCAGAGCCCCTCCCCCCGCGCACACACAACTGCCATTACGTGATGAGCTCTCACTGGGATGCCCCCCTCCCCTCCCGTGTATGACCATCCTGGATGTGCTCCTGCGAGCGCGTAGATAGTGACTTGAACCCTTAAACGGCCACAGGTAGGTCTGTATCGCCAGGAGCTGATGCCAATGCTACGGAGGGCAGCAGGTCGTATTTTTGGCCAAGATTTAATTCCTTTTGATGATTATTCATGACTTTCCACCTGTAGTCGGAGGTTTCAGCCCTGATGTCTGCTTGGTTTCCTCCACCAGATTTTAGTTGGCACCGTTGGTGCTGGATCAGCTTTTTGGTGCTAAACTGGCCGTTTCGGCTTGCTGATTCAGCTGGTGATCAGGGTGCGTATTTCGGTGGAGGCCGTTCTGGTTGTCCAATTGATTTGGCCGAGTAAAAATGTGATGTTCATGCAAAATAGTACAATAAAAGCATAAAATGAAAAAGAAAATTCGAACGTCCTACCAAATCTGATGATCCTTAAAGTAGAATAGTACTAAATTAGTAAGAATAAGAGAAAAATAGGTAAATCGCACAGAACTTGGATAGTGCATACGAAGTATAGCCTTAAATAGCCATGTAATAAATGATTCGTTATGGCACTAATGAACGGCATCTCAACCTTTCTCAGCTGTCAAATTAGTGTCATTTATGAGAAGACAATAATTTATTGAGGTACAAAGTCCGGCACGCCGCTATCCTCGGCAGCCGGCGTTGTTGTCAAGGTCACCCTTAGGAAGGAAGGTGTTGCCGCGGGTGGTCAGTTCTTTCGGATCAGTAGCCGATGTGTGGGGACGTGTGGCGTTCGGCGTCGTCCTGCAGCAGCTTCTCCACGTGGCCAGAGCGGGCAGTCCTTTATCAACAATGGCTTGTGTCACTTTTGAAGAGCGAGGGACGCCCAACAGCGAGGACTACCGAATCTACTATCGTGAGTAAATTATGCTAATTTTATTGTCATTGCCCGGATCGGTCGACCGATCCGGGTCGCGCTCTGAAGATATTTCAACTTGTTAATGTATGTAGGTAACGCATCTGGGCAGGTTTGCTGAAAAAGACCTCCAGCTTCAGGAAACGAGTATCTGAATTATAATCACATTTGTATGCCGAGCTGTTCAGATAATCTGGTCATGTTTGTAGGCAGGCTGTCCTTGTGTGTTATAAACTAGTAGAATGAAAAGCTGTGGAGGTGTTCTGGCAGTGTCATGTTTTGTCTGTATGTAAGCTGTGTAACCAAATATAATCATGACGCAAGGAAGTAATGCATGTCAACTTGCTACATTTTGAATAGTTCTGTGGCATTAGCTATGAAGAAATCATTGCCATGCTTTCAGCATAAACCTCATATATTATTGTTCTTTTAGCAGTGACCAGCGGGGGTGGTGGTGGTCCGATGCCTCAGCGCCGGTGTCGGGCGCGAACCGAGCCGACTCACGGTCTCATGGTCACGTGGTCAGCCGCCCACCGCTCCGCCAGCTGATCGCGCGCAACATCTCTGAACATCACCAGAGCCAAAGCCGTCATGGGTGCTGGCCGCGGCAGTATCGGCATGTGTGTGCACGTGCCAGTGCGGCCACCTGGCCTGGGCCCGTGCCCTCCGCACCTGTCCCACCAAAGTGCTGCCCGTGTAATGGGTCCGTTTACCGGCTCCAGACCTTTGTCGACTTGCTTAATGGTGCCTGTTTAAGTCTTGCGGCTATAAACCTGCGAGGAGCTTTGGCCCCGCCGAGTCGTCGGCTTCGAGTGGTTGCGCGTCGTCCCGTTCGATGCGCATGAATCGGTTCGGTTCGCGTCATCGCAAGACTCGGCGGGCTGCCGCGGCAAGGTGGGTCTGGATGATGGTACGGATGATGGATGATGGTACGGATGATGATACGAATGATGATGATGGTATGCGGCTAACTCCAGAAGCGTCAGCATCTGCGAAATCCCGCAGCGCAGGTGCCAGATCGGGCATATCTTTCATGGCTCGTCGACCGGTTTGCGCCGCTGTTTCTGACCGCCGGTGGGCTGCGAGCTGCCAGCGAGAGATGCTATTTTTGCCCTTTTACCCTTTTTTTTTACCCGCCGCGCTGAAGCCGTGATGTGCGGCTGCTGGAAGGAAGTGTTCCACATTTGAAGCTAGTGAAGCAGGCATCAGATATGATGAAATAAGTTCACTGGTAACTATTGGTATAATTAAAGATGGAATAGACTGCTCTAGACAACACGATTTGTCTTCAGCAAATATGCTCCTCAGTACGTCATTGTTCGATTACGTCGCCGTAGCCTGCACCATATTGACTGAGAGCCGATTGGTGACCGCTATATCTGGAAATCGTGCTCATGAACGTTTTGACACTGGTATTTTTCTTGGCCTTGATCGCCACGTAAGCGACGAAGCGGCAGGCTTTGAATGGCGTTATTGTGGCGTCATGATGCGGGGGTACCTAGAAATAGTATTCCCGAAATAGCCCGCACATCTTCGCGGACGTGTAGCTCAGTAACTAGATGTGCTTAATCTTAAGGACAGGTCTGTGAACTACACCGAATGATCTTCTAAATGCCTACTTCAGCTCAAAACGTCCACGCCAATGTGGAATTCGCCCTTCCGTTCTGTTCCGTTCTCTGTTCTCGGAATCTGACCGGTGTTCTCCGGCAGCTGCGCGACCGACGCGTGCCGTCGCCCTCGTACTGTGGCTTTCTGGGGTTGTCAGGGGTGACCGATCCGTCAAAACGGCTTTCTCAGCAGCGCGGTGTGGGGGGGTCGTGCCGGCCGCGTAGCCGGCCTCCCCGTGCCGCCCGTTCTGAGGGAGGAGCGAGCGGCCCCGGAGGCAGGCTGCCCGGCTGCCGTGGCCGACACGCGGCCACCAGGCCCAGGCCCGACTGCCAGAAGGAGGCCCGTTTCGTACTTCAGAAAGTTTTCACGAAGGAAAGGATGTTCAGAAAGCGGTCATATCACGTGACGCATTCGCTGCATGGACCGCGGCCAAACCGGCTGTTTCCCCCGCGGAAGAGGCGGCGTGTTAGGCAATGCCAGCTGACATTTGTGAAGCGACGTGGCGCTGACTCGCTTTCCGGTACAAGCGTGACGGTCATTCGTGACAGAAGCGCGCCCGATACCTTAGAAGCACTCCCGGCTCAATACAAGGTTTGTGACGTTTAGAGCGGCGGCGGTGCAGGTTTGTGGGGTTCGGTAGTTGGGGATGGGCTCCTCTGACCGTGACACGGAGTTGGGGCTGATAACGGGTTGGCCGACGGCCGGTGCTGGGAGCGGCGGGCGACATCACGGCTCGACCCTCCCCAACCCCCTCCGCCCGGCTCACGACACCGGTCGGCAGGGGCTCACCGGCACGGCAGAAGTGGTGGCTAGCACGTGCTGGTGTGCTGGGGAGAAACTCGTGAAAAAGTGGATCGCAAGGTGGAAAGGCCACTGCAGTGCCTTGAGTCGGAAATGCGAGCGGAAATACACGCCGTAGTGTATTTTATGCGAATTCTCTGGTATGGTTGGATGCTTCTATTGCGAGCTTCGATGTACTTCCTTTACTTACCTAGCTGCGAATGTCAAAAAGCAATCGGTTTCAATAAGGACGCAGCCAGCGGCCGACAACTGAGCGGTAGCTCCTCATCCACCACCCATCGGGTCCACTTGACAAATCCTGGTGGGATAGATGCTTTACGCTTTTGGGTTTGACGGTGTGTTCAGTGTCGCAGGCCGACAACAGCAAAACAATTGCTTCCATTGTGATACGGGGTTGAAGGAAGCCTCACAACCGTGCCGAGGGAGGATGCCGAAGCCGTCTCCCCGAAATGTGTTAGTGGTGGTCGGCTGTTTCTCCTACATGTTGGTAGTGGCCGGCTGTTTCTCCCTGCTCAAACGTTGCTGTCCTCCAACTCTGAACACCAGACCGTTGGACCAAGCAACTGTGTGGAACTACGTGAACTATGAGCCGTGTGCAAATGGCATTTTAAATGGTCGATGGCTACTGGAAATGTATCAAAAATCTCAAATCTTAAGGTGCTGTTCCTGGTGATATTGCAGTAGGGGCGCTATTAAAATTGTGTGTTTTTGTCAACAAGGCTTCGTATTATTGGACGTTTTTGATGTACAGCCATTTCATTTTGTCGACTGTTAAACCTATTTTTATAACAAATTATCGTCGGAAAGCTTAAAAATATCTTCCCTAAGCCGTGGGTTTCATTTCATCATGCTTATTTTTCGTGTCAACTTTACCGGTACCAAAAAACTTGCGTCACAAATCCCAGTAGCCCTGCTATGATTAGTCCAAAGTAAGGACAAAATCGATGTAACAACTGATATGACAGGCCGTGGCTTTGCCAGGCGGCATGTGACTGCCTGCCTGGGATGGAGTGTTATTCTCTACCTTATCTTATTAGAAAAATACTTTTATTAACGTGGCGGCCCTGTTTTGGTCCGTGCACGTCCCAGTGGCGCTGGATGAATGACGCTTGGGACGTCTCAGTACCCCCAATCGCTATCGTGCGGTTTGGGTGTCCTTGTTAAAGGCGGTGTTTTGAACCATCTCGCGTCCTTGATTCGGTACCTTCATCTTAGCGGTGATGTCACATACGCAATGCGAAAATTAACCAACTGTCGTTAACTTGTTGGCACTGATACTGACAAGGAGTATGCCCTTGGACACTTATTCGCAGCATTCTGTCGTCTTTGCCCGAATAACTACTTCCTCTCTGGGAGTTTGGAGATGTTCGGAGTCCGATAAGGAACCGAAACAGAGTCTGGAGACGTTGGGTGTCTTGTGCGCAGCCGCAACAGATCATTGGTGATAAGAAGAACCTTGTTAGACAAGAGCCTGAAGAAGATCTACACTTAATGCATGCGTGTTTGTCCTGGGCACCCGCACCGTCACAACCCTCAATGGTGACCATGGTTTGTGATGGGCGCCAAATGACCGCTGCAGTCGGCGCGCCCGAAAACATCAATCAACAACAAAATGTGATTTGAAAGGCCGACTGAACTGGAGAGGGCGGCTGAGTGGCGCTGGCCAGGAGCGGGGTGGCGCTGGACGGAGTGGCGTTGACTGGAGTGGTGCTGACGTGAGTGGTGCTGGCCGGAGTGGCACTGGCCGGAGTGGAGGGGCGCTGGCCGGAGTGGCACTGGTGGCCGGAGTGGAGGGGCGCTGGCCGGAGTGGTGTGTCGCTGGCCGGAGTGGCGCTGGCCCGAGAAACCAATAAAATTCAATCTATCACCCCGGAGTTACGTGTGGTGCTTGCTTACCCACTCCCAATGCCTGCTTCACTCACTGGTGCAAACGTTCCGTTGCCAGACGGGTGAAAACACGACGTGTGGCTGACCATGTGTCTGACCTCCTGTGACTGTTACGCCTGCGGCCTGTGGCGCGTGACGGGCACGCCCGTACCGTGACGCCCGTGACGCGTGCTCCCGCGGTCCGGCAGGGAACGCGGACGGTCCGATCTCGCCGTTCCATGACATCCCGCTGTACGCCGACGCCGAGAAGAAGGTGTTCAACATGGTGGTGGAGGTGCCGCGCTGGACCAACGCCAAAATGGAGGTCAGTCTGGCTCCTCTGACCTGACCGGGCCGCGGTGGGCGGCGGACTGTTGTATCGCGTGTTCAGACAGGTCTGCCCCTGTCGCTTACCCGGGTGGTCCCCTGGACGGACGGCTCTCTATGTGGCAGTTGGGACTGATGAAAACGCTCCGTTGCATGTGCGAACTGCTGTTGACTCTTACCCTGAACTGCTGATGACTTACGCTGAACTGTTGACTCTTACGCAGAACTGCTGTTGACTCTTACGCTTCTTGCCTTACTGTCGAATGGATTTGGCACGAACTTGTCCTTGTTTGCAATTTTGGCAATGAACCATAACGTACAACGATGTCAAAGGAACCCGGATACTTGAGCAGAGCGGCAGGCAGTAACAGAGCTGGCGAACACAAATGGTGTAACGCAACCCAGCGGTGGGTGCCTGGGGCGTAACGTGCGCGCTCGGAGCCTATGTGCCTGACCTGTGCCCTGTACGCGCTGGCAGGGGGGGGGGGGGGGAGGAGCGCCGCTGTCTGCCCCCGGGCCGGGGTGGTCCGTCGGCCGGCCCGGTCCGGACCCACGGCAAATAAACTGCAGCTGGGCGGTCGACCGACTCCGGACGGCGACGCTGCGGCGGCCGTCGCCCCGTTCGCGGTGGTCGGCTTGTGTGACGGCTGGTGCGTCGGCGGCAGACGCGGCGCAGGGCCGAGGCGTCAGTGAGCTGCTCCCCGGCGCCGTGCTACACCGCCGGCCGCCATGGCTCGGGGCGAGGGGAAAGGCCGCTGGACTGCGTCCTGGCGCGCTGGGACGGGGAGGGGAGGGAGGGGGGCAGCATATGGCTCAGCTGCGTTTGTTGGGCGGCGGCGCAGGCCCCTGCTACGGTGACCTCGGGTGGTGTGGTCCAGTAATCTCAAGAGGAGTAAAAAATTTCAGAGGAAAACCATCAGCATAAGCCTTTCGGACATTGTAGCAAGCTGTTATGGCGTGGTTAAAAAATATTCCACGCGCACTATGAAAGTGGCCGTTCATAGTTGTTGGTACCGCAAGTTATATTGTTTGGCGCCAGCGTGTGTTGTCAAAACAAGATGCTTTCTTACGCCAGAAATGTTCTCCTGGGCTCGTTTTTTCTGGTCTCGGCTCGGTTTTAGAATACGCCACAATGCCTCAAGTACCACGTCCAAAAATGTGGCTAGATCGAAGTGGATTGTGCAGTGTTTTCGATTGGCGCATTTACCCGAACTCGCCGTATTTAGTACAGCCGTGAATCTCGCGGTACGTTATTGAAAGTGGTGTGCTATTTGGGGCTCCCCCCCCCCCTCCCCGTTAAGATTCGATGTCAGATTCCCAGGGCTGGGGTACCTCTACTGTGACGTTTCCGCAGGAGTCGGCGCCACCCGCCTGTGCGGTACTGTCGCGACGCTGCGCCTCGGTGGTGCGAGGCACGTGCCGCTCCGTTGGTGCTGCCTCAGCAGCGCGGCTCTCCGTCGTCCCAGACACCAGCTGGGACAACCGCTCACCGGCGCCGGGAGTGAGGCGCGGGATGACGGGAGGGACGGGGAGGAGGTTGGGGGGGGGGGGGGGCATTGTGCCGTAAGCCGTTGGCGTCGGCTGCAGACACCGCCTGTGGACTGTGAGCCGCTGCGGGCGGCTGATGCAAGGCTGATACTGTCGCCGTCAGCTCGGGGACGGCGCGCCCCGCGGTGCGGGATTCCCCCGCAATGGCCGGCTTCCGCCGCCGCCGGTCATGGCCTCCGGCCTGATGCGTCAGCGACCGTGCGACGGGGGTGCGAACGAACGGGCCGCTCTTCACCCCGCTCTTCGCCCCGCTCGTCGTCCCGCTCTTCACCCCGCTCTTCACCGTGCTCTTCACCGTGCTCTTCGTTCGGCTCTTCACCACCGCTCTTCACCGTGCTCTTCGTTCGGCTCTTCACCCCGCTCTTCGCCCCGCTCTTCACCCCGCTCTTCGCCCCGCTCTTCACCCCCACTCTCGTCCCGCTCTTCGTCCCGCTCTTCGCCCCGCTCTTCACCCCGCTCGTCATCCCGCTCTTCACCCCGCTCTTCACCCCGCTCGTCGTCCCTCTCTTCACCCGCTCGTCGCCCGCTCTTCATCCCGCTCTTCACCCCGCTCTTCGCCTCGAGCGGCCTCGGCCCAGCCCCGCCGCCGGCCCAGCAAGGCGACACCGGCGTGACGTCATGACAGCCGTGACGTCATGACAGCCGTGACGTCATGACAGCCGTGACGGTCGAGTGGCGCACTTGTGGAGAACAAATACATCTGTGGGTCGTTCCCAACGCTTTCGCCAGTCCGCGAGCTTCGACTTCTTTGTCATTTGGGGCGTTTGTCAGTTGTAGGTAAAGTAAGATCGTTTAGAAGAGGTGCAAAAAGGTGAAAACACCGGAGGTAGTCCCGAACAGGACCACGGGACGGGCGGGTACTGTTAGCAAAGCCGGTCGGCAAGTTCGCTTTTTCTGTTTGGTTCTGAGCGCTACGCACAAATGACAGGGGTGGGGGCATGCACTTAAAGGTGCGCCACTGAAACTAAGGGTCGTGATTCAGTTCAACGCCCAGCGAGACTGACTGTTTTTCATTGGATTGATTGTTTTTTGCGACCCCATTCTCCCCAACATTGGAGAGAATGAGGTGGCAGGCAGTGACCATGAATGCCTATCTGCCGCCGTTGTCGTATCAGTCTCGCGTACTTCTGTCGGACGGTGATAGCGGGACGGCCCTCTCTTCACAGCCTGAGGTCGGAAGTCATAAATATGCTACGTGCTCTGACGTCGGCGGTCTGAAGTGTCCGTGACTTACTGTCGTGCAATCGCCGAGATTGCACTCGCCGCCGCGCGGTGTCAGCCCTGTCCGGGTGGATTTCAGACAGCGCGGCCGGCGGGCCCGACGCTGGCCGGGATCCATTCGCCCGCGCATTCGGTGACGTCACGTCCAGGGGCGGCGAGATCCTCATGCGTCAATGGACGGGAACGACGCGATTCGAACGCGCGAAACCTTTTTTTATTTTACCCCTCTGCTCATCTCGTCTGCCGTGTGTTCTGCCTGTGTATTGCCAGCAATGACAATGCGCATTTTCGTGGTCGTTCATTGCGTGTGGGAGGGGGGGGGGGGGGGGGCGTGCCCCTCGCTGAGCACATCGTGGCCTCCGGGCGTCGGAGAGAGAAGGTATGCAAGTGACATGGACGCCCGACGACATGTCAATTGCTACCGCACTCTTAACACGAAATGCCAAGGTACCCCGGAAAGGTGTTACGAGATATATTATGAAGTATGATTATATATGTATATTAGATATATAAAGCGTTGTCAGGTGCGTAGTCTCCTATTCAGTGCCCCCCCCCCCCCCCCGCCGGTTTGGGCTTCAGCCTCCCAACTTTGGGACTAAAGTGGGCAAAATCTGGGGAAACCCGTTTGTGGGCACATTTCAGGGGTAGGTTAGGTCACTGTTCAGACCCCCCCCCCCCCGCCAACTCAATTTCCGAAACCACTCCTGTGTGCTGTGTTTATATGTGGTTGAAGGATGACATCACGCGGGAAAAAACAAGGTGCTGGATATGCATCATGTGCGATGTTCAGGGATCGGCCAGATGTCAAAACCGTCAACCGGCCGCGCGTGTACCGCTGTCCGTGCCGACGCAAGCGACTGCCTGCCCTCCCCCACCGTCTGCGGATGTGGGCGGAGACGTAACCCGGCCTCCGCCCGCTCACCTAGTGCAGAGACGACCTTCCGGCGCCGGTCAAAGGTCAAGCGCGCTGATTGGCCGACGGCCGGGGTGCGTGCCGTGTCTGGTGGCTAGGGCACTTCCGCCGCGCCGACCCGGTGGACTCAGTCCACGGACGGTCCGGGCGGAGGCAGAGCCGTCGGATTACAATGGATGTCTGTCTCACATGCGCGGTATTGACTCAGGTGCAGTCGGAGGCGCAGCTGTTGTAACGGCCCGAAATATGTTAAGCGGGGCAGTATCGGTGGACTTTGACTGACCTCAGCGTCCGTCCAGGTCCTCCACTATCGATGGTAACGATCTCGGCGAGTGCACGCTTGTATAGAGCAACTTATTATTCAATCGGACCATGCCTTGGGTCTGTTGACCTAGACACTGACGGAGAAAGGGATAGGTATCCCTTCAAGGTCACAGGCTTTGGCAGCTACAGAACAGCTTCACTTGACCTTGCGCATTGGTCAAGGCGCGCTTGACCTCGCACATTCACCCCGAAAGGCCCTCATGAGACAGTGTCGCTTTGCATTCTCGTCAGATGGCCTTTATCTCATAGTTCTGCAATGAGCGCTTAACCGGCCCAACGTGCTCGTTTTCGTTCGTCTCAGGCACGGCAATGTGACTTCCTCATCTGCATATGACATTTTTTGGCGAAAGGTCATCGTAGGTCACCGAGCGAAATGCACCTGGAAATGCAACAGACTCGACAACCGATTGACCTAGGCCAAACTCCAGCAGTATGGCATCATGAGTTGAACACGGGATCGTGGCTCGGCAGGGGTGTTCATCTGCTATCAAATTGAAACGACAGAACCGATATTTCTCCGAGGTCGCTACGACCGGGTACTCAGTTTGCTCGAACCGTACGTGAGTTGTGAGGCACGGTGGCGCACAGCCCGTTGTTCGGGTCTACGCAGTGTACCGACTCGGTCAGAGGCCGTGCCAGCCGCCGTGAGTTGCCACGACGCTCCCCGTCGGTCGGAGCGAGCGGGGCTGGTGGGGACACGGTCTGGCACGCGCTGATCGCACCTGACCTGGACCTTGTATGACCTGCCTGACCTGACCTGACCTACCTATCTGACCTGCACGTGACCTGACTTGTACCTGACCTGGCCCGACCTGATCAGACCTTGCTGTCGGCAGAGTCGCCACCGGCGAGCGGCTGAACCCCATCAAGCAGGACACCAAGAAGGGCAAGCTGCGCTACGTGGCCAATGTGTTCCCGCACCACGGCTACATCTGGAACTACGGCGCCCTGCCTCAGGTCGGTGTCGGCTCGGTGGTACGCGGCCGGCGGCGGTACACAGCCTCGGGGGTACACGGCCGGCCTCGGTGGCACATGGCCGGCCCCGGGGGTACACGGCCGTCCGGCCGTGTACTCCCGGGGCCGGCGCTCTCACAAAGGCAGCTGTGCACACTGGCTCAGGTTACAGTCACAGAATACGACCTGCGTTGTGCTCTCCGCCCGTTATTGGTCCCTTGTTTAAGCGACGAGGGAGCTCGAGCATTTTGACCAAAGGGTATTGGCGTGCGGCGGCTGTAACATGGCGTTCAATGCCATTTGAACACACCAACACTTGTGCGCGCTTTGGGTGTGCCATGCGCGAGCGCGAACGAGCATCCCGTGTCCGCGCCGTGTGGAATCTGAGTCGGGTCATGTTTTTGCCTAAGATAGTGCACAATAGTCCAACTGGCTGGACTTTGACAACGACTAGTTGCATTTCCGTCACGGCTGTGCAGACCTGTACCCGTTATATGGCGCCTCACACGCGCGGCTCGCGGCCGATCTCTCGGGCTGACGCCGGGCCCTGTCGGCAGACCTGGGAGAACCCACACGTCGCGGACGAGTCGACCGGCTTCATGGGCGACAATGACCCCATCGACGTCTGCGAGCTGGGCAAGCAAGGTGAGGCGCCTCACGCGGCCGGCGGGTGACGTCATCGAAGCGGCCGGCGGAGGACGTCACTGAGGCGGGGTGACGTCATCGGCTGGCGTCGGGCCGGACGGCGGGACTGTGGCGGCCGTAGGCTCACCGGAAGAGGATTCAGCGGAGGAGGGGCAGTCCGCTGATGGCGCTGGCCGGTGGCCCGTGGCTCGCACCGAGTGTCTTCATACTTGTGTATTTCTGCTGTGTCGCCAGATGGTCGCAGCCGTTTAGCTCTGTAACTGCGGAATGGGGGGAGGGGGGGGGGGGGATCCATCGGGTTTTCCTGTGGTGCATTGTGTTGGAGTTGTGGATGTGGATGAGATCACGCCCCTGCGAGCGTGATCGGGTGGCTCAGGTCAAGGTGGTCATGTGACGCCCCTCTACCGCCCTCCGCAGGTGCACCGCCGCGGTGAGGTGCTCCAGGTGAAGGTAGTCATGTGACGCCCCTGTGCCGCCCTCCGCAGGTGTGCCGGCGGGGTGAGGTGCTCCAGGTGAAGGTGCTGGGAGTGCTGGCCCTGATCGACGAGGGCGAGACGGACTGGAAGCTCCTCGCCATCAACGTGGATGACCCGCTGGCCGAACAGCTGAACGGTAGGCCGGCGGGACGGCTGAACGGTCGGAACGGCGGCCGCGAGTGGGCCGGGCGCCGCCGCCCGGCCGGCTGACGGCTGAACGGTCGGAAACGAACGGCCGCGAGTGGGCCGGGCGCCGCCGCCCGGCCGGCTGACGGCTGAACGGTCGGAACAGTGGCCGCGAGTGGGCCGGGCGCCGCCGCCCGGCCGGCTCAGGGCCTCAAATGACCCGCACAGGGCCTCACAGCGGCTGGCACAGGGTCTCATAATGGCCGGCACATGGCCTCACAGCAGCTGGCACAGGGTCTCACAGCGGCTGGCACAGGGTCTCATAATGGCCGGCACATGGCCTCACAGCAGCTGGCACAGGGTCTCACAGCGGCTGGCACAGGGTCTCACAATGGCCGGCACCAGGGCCTCACAGTGGCCTACACAGGGCCTCGCAGCGGCCGGCATGGGGCCTCACAGCGGCCGGTACAGAGTCTTACAGCGGCCACGGCCGAATGACTGCGGCAAACCGTCTGCCATTCAGTCACATTAGCATGCCTCGACGGCGGCGGGTCCTGCTGCATCTCCCATCCGCTGGCGGCCGCTGCCCCGGCTGCCGCGGGCCGCCACAGCGCTGTGTGAGCTCTGGTGGCGACGGTCCCTGCCGGCGGGACCGGCGGCCGGTCGCGCTGTGGCCGGCCCCGCCGCCGCGGCTGAGACGCGCGCTGGTGTGCCGACAGACGTGGCCGACGTGGAGAAGCTGATGCCCGGCTACCTGAGCGCCACCGTCGAGTGGCTCCGGCTGTACAAGGTGCCCGACGGCAAGCCGGAGAACAAGGTGAGGCCGCGGGGCCGCGGTCAGGGGTCACGGGTCACTGGCACGCAGGCGGCCGCGCGCGTTGGACGGCTGGCACAGGGTCGGGGGCAGTGGTGCCGCAGACAATGGGCTGCGGGCGCCGCAGCGAGAGAGCGATGCTACCAAGCTACTAGAGCGAGCCATCAAGAGCTAGAGCGAGCTACCAAGAGCTAGAGCGAGCTACCAACGCGCCACCCCGTCGGCATCGGTCGCTGCTTTTTGGTTGCTGTGTTTTAGGTCGCGTGGTTGTAAATGCTCTGTCATTATATCGAGGCTGTGTTTTACGTCTGGACCAGTGCACCGTAGCCCATCCTTGCTTGTCTCGACGCTTTTGCGTGATCACGTTGTGATGAGACAGTGCTTTCTCCTCGTTTGCCACTCGTCTGCCAGTGCACCATTGCGTGCTGCGGTTCTTACTCGTAGGGTATTATTTGGCAGTGTCCTGGCATGTGGTACGCTGGGCGGTGTCCAGGCGCCGCAGACGTGTCATCTCATGCGACTGCGAGGGGCGTGGGTTTGACTCCACACAACCGGCCGCTTGTTTCGGCATTCATGGCCGCCACCGGCGTGTAACGCATCGCCAACAGGCGACTTGGTGCAGCGTGTGAGACGCAGAAGGGCGCTGAGTGGTGCTGCGTCAGGCTGATTCCGTGACGGCGCAGTGAGCCAGGTGGTGAGTGACGCACGTCTCCGCGTGCCGGCAGTTCGCCTTCAACGGCGAGGCCAAGGACCGCGAGTTCGCTCACTGCGTGATCTCGGACACTGCCGACCAGTGGCGGGAGCTGGTCACGGGCAAGGCGGACGCCGGCGGCCTGGACATGTGAGAGATCATGTCCCCCCCCCCCCTGTACCCCCTGTGTCTCGGGTCTGAGCGCCGGGGCAGCCTCCCCCTCCCAAAAAAACGAGCGGATCTCCGGTGTTGTGTTTTGGGAGGGGTGGATCGGGTCCATGGAAGGGGGGGGGGGAGAGGAAGGTGAAGAGCAAACCGGCAGTGGAGGTTCTTCAAACACAACCACCCAACAAGATTCCGACGGAGCCCACGCCATGTCAACAACTGCAATTTCTGCCCCTCAATTTGGATGCACCGTGACCTGATCGAAACGATCTAGACCGCACAAAATGCATGAAAACCAAAATTTCAAAACGGTTTCACTCTCGCGTGACCTTTCCTTCGCCTAGTGGCAGCCGGCGGGCCACCACCTGTGGCGTGTGATTGCACCGTCGCCGACCTCCTCCAGCTGATTACCACAGTCTGTAGATGACGCCCGCTCGTGGGACGGGTCCTCTGTCTGTCTGTGTTGGTCGTCGGTGGCGGCGGGGCCGTGTGTTGGGGGCCCGCCGCCGGCCTGTGGATGCAGAGAGCGCCCCCTGTGTTCCGGCTCTGGCCCCCTGGAGCTGCCGCCGGCCTGTGCCCGTGCTCCGGCTCCGGCCCTCCGGAGCCGCCGCCGGCCTCTGGTATAGAGAGCTCCCTCTGTGTCGGCAGCCACGCGGTGACCGTGGACGACGCCCAGATGAAGCTGGAGAGGGACGAGGCGGAGGCGGTGCTCGCCGGCGCCCCGACCCTCCACCCGCCGGCGGCCGCTCGACAACAGCGCAGGTCAGTCAGCGGGGCCCGCTCCCGGCTGCGTTCACGTGTTGGGTGCGACCGGTGAATGCTGTCGACTCTAGTTTTATGCTGATTGGTTGTGATCAGGTGACCAGAGGTCATGTAGTTCAGCACATCAGGTTGGTTGAGAAGCACCTTGCAGGCAAGAGATCCAGAGGTCTAGATCAAAGCAATAAATGTGCACAATACGATTTAGTCTTGGAATTGTGGTTATCATGTATTGTTTTGCAAGCGTACCCTGTGTTTATTTAGTTGGATATGGTTGTGTAGGGTTTTCATTATTTGACCTCCGTATTACGACCCTGTTCGCTGCCCGCGGCGCTTCAATCGTGCCTGCTTTCCTCGAATTCCCGCCTGCTGTCGAATTCCGCCCTTCTCTCCCCGAATTCCCGCCTGCTGTTTCTTAAATTCCCGCCTGCTGTTCTTAAATTCCCGCCTGCTGTTCTTAAATTCCCGCTGCTCTCCTCAAATTCCCGCCTGCCCTCCTCGAATTCCCACCTGCCCTCCTCGAATTCCCACCAGCTCTTCTTGAATTCCCGCCTGCTTGTCCTTAAATTCCCGCCTGCCCTCCTCGAATTCCCGCCTGCCCTCCTCGAATTCCCGCATGCTCTCCTTGGATTCCCGCCTGCTCTTCTTGAATTCCCGCCTGCTGTCCTTAAATTCCCGCCTGCTGTCCTTAAATTTCCGCCTGCTCTCCGCGAATTCCCGCCTGCTCTCCTTGAATTCCCGCCTGCTGTTCTTGAATTCCCGCCTGCTGTCCTTAAATTCCCGCCTGATCTCCTCGAATTCCGGTATGACCGGTCGGTGTGCCACTCCAGCAGTCCATCGGAGCCGCCCAACCATCGTGCAGTGAGTCGGCCTCATTCGATCCCAGCGTTCTCACGCTCCCTTTTTCGCGTTTCCAGTCAACAAGGTGTCCTTCCTGTCCAACTCGAACTAGCCGCTGCACCCTGCTGCCACGTGCGTGGACCGGCGTCCGTCTCGTGACGTCACGGCCGGCCCGCGGACGGTCTGTGACGTCACGGCGGAGAAGTCGTCGGGGATCTGAAACGCAGGCTCGGCCATGTCTATGTCTATGACTAATGTCTAAAAAAATACACGTTGCTGTGTCTAATCTACTCGGCACGAAACTTTTAGGCGACGGTGGTTCGGTGTGATACTCAGACGTGTGCTCTGTACTTAAGGAACCAAGCTGCCAGCGAGATCAAACGTCGGCTCCCACATTCACGTACTTAATGCAGGCGACGCCGAAGCCCGCTCGTGTCGTGTTCCGGGTTGTGGCCATGTGGCGACGGGTGAGTGTGTCCGCTGGTGGGTGACCGGGCGCGCACGCGGAGCACTGTCGTACCGCCGTGAGCAACTCGTCCTGCACTGAACGACGCCAATACGCTTGCATCGTGTTCTGCGTCCTGCGTGTTCTGCGCTGTCGTCGGCAGAGTTGTCTGCCACGCGGTGGGTGCGTGCGCGCGTGCGTGCGTGCGGCGTGCGTGCGCGCGCGTGCGTGTTGGTGTTGTGTGTGTGTGAGCAGGCGCAGCGGCTGGAGAGGGAGAGGTCTCCGCCCGGGCAGTGCGTGGGGATGGGGGGCTCTCACAACGAGCGCGAGAGAGCCTGACGAGAGTTTGGGGTGCGTGAGCCTCGGGCCGCAGCAGCGCGAGGTCTTGCTTCTCCGGCTCCGCTGAAGCCAGCCTGAGTGCGGGGCGTCCGCCGGGTTGACGTGGAATGAAGCCGGAGCGGATCTCTGTCAGGCAGGCCTGCCCCGCCCCTCCTGCCGGTTTGGAGTGCCAGACGAGCGCCCGTGGCGCGCGCCGCCAGCCTGCAAACCCGGCTGGTCTTGGTCGTGTGTTGGACGCACCGGGCTCGACCTGACCAGACCTGACCTGACCAGGCCTGACCTGACCAGACTTGACCTGACCAGACGTAACCTGACCTGACCAGGCCTGGCCTGACCTGACCAGGCCTGACCTGACCAGACTTGACCTGACCAGACGTGACCAGACCTGACCAGACTGACCTGACCAGGCCTGATCTGACCAGACTGACCTGACCAGACCAGACCTGCCCAGACCTGACCTGAACTGACCAGGCCTGATCTAACCAGAACCTGACCAGACCAGACCTGACCTGACCTGAACTGACCAGACCAGACCAGACCAGACCAGACCTGACCTGACCTGAACTGACCAGGCATGATCTGACCAGGCCAGGCCAGACCAGACCTGACCCTAGCTATCATTAAGGCGCTCTGCTTTATAGAGGTGGGCGAAGACAGTCTGCAAGTGATTTGATCGGATTCCCTAAGTGCCCTTTCGGCACTAAGGAGTTTTAATCCAGTCCCTTGCACAAGGATGTTTTACTGCGTCTTCGGCTCTCTGTACCGGGCTGGCAAGACCAAAGTACTTTGCTGGATTCCGAGCCACGTTGGTATTGCGGGAAATGAGCTGGCTGACTCTGCTGCAAAGCGTGCTACTCGTCGCCCCTGTCGCAGAGCGTTTCCGATACCCGCCACAGACCTGTACTCGCCCATCTCTGCCTTTTTGCGCGGGGAATGGCAGAGCACATGGGATGCGATGGACACCACTAAACTGAAAAACATCAAGCCAGTTGTTCAGGAATGGCGGTCATCCTATCAAAAGTCTAGACGGGAGGAAGTAATCCTGTGTCTGTTGCGGATTGGTCATACTTATGCTACACATCGATACCTACTATGTCACGACGAACTACCACGATGTCGCCACTGCAACACCACGCTCACAGTGAAACATGTGCTCATATTTGTCCCATACTACGTGTTGAGCGTCTGAGGTTCTTTGGCCCGGCGGCGCCGTCCCTGACGCTCTCCGATTTACTAGCTGACAGCTCACCACATATCCAACATACCCTCAAGTTCGTATCACATGTTAAGTTCTGCACTTTATATACACCTGCCTGAATAGTTTATACCGCGTGTAGGAAGTTTTTAGGTTGCCGAAAGCTTCGTATCAATGACGCGACCTGACGTGACCACGCCTGGCCTGAACTGACCTGACCTGCTATGACTTGCCCAGGCCTGACCTAACGTGATCGGGCCAGACCTGACCAAACCTGTCCATGTAAGGTTCGACCTGACCTGACCTGACCAGACCAGACCTGACCAGACCAGACCTGACCAGACCAGACCTGACCTGACCTGACCAGGCCTGACCGTGTAAGGCTCCGACGGAGCGAGTTGAATGCACTCAGCCTCATCATCAGATTTCGCATTCTGCTGTGGGTCGTTGCGTGGCGGTGGTTTCTTGGTCATAGTCAAATACCCTCGGCCTCATTTCAAGATACGATACATGCCTTATGGGCATGGTTTAAAGTTCATAAGGCAGCTATATGGTGTGAAACGACTGGCTTTGGCCACTTAACGCACAAACTGATGCCCAGGATGATCATTAGCTTGAACTGTCCTCTCTAGCCTTCCGCACACCTTGGTACTCATCGGCAACCAGCAGACCCACACCACCGAGCATAAACGTGGAGAGGTGATACGGGCACAGGGGAACCATTTCAGAGCCCCAGCGGATCGCGAAGACAATGTACCGGTGTTGGGGGGTTGACATTAGGGGGTGTCATCCGTATCGTTTAACACTATCAAAAAGCAGGCCAACATCGAGCGTTCGTGAGAATAGAGGTAGTTAAGAAGCAAAGCCTGCATGACGTCAAGTATACCATATTTGATGACGTCAGTGGCACGGAGCCTCTCAGTTAGCTAGCTGACTGCTACACGACCCATTAGTTTGAATGGTGAGTATGTTTTGGTGGCGTGCGGCTGGCGCTTCCCGGCTGGACTCTGAATGAATTCCATGGTTTTGTCATGCGAACACAATTCTAGAAAGGAGGTTGAATCTCGGAACAGTTTACCTAATCAGAATTTCATATTCTCCATGGGGTGTAACATAACTAGGGGTTACAACGTCATG
>NW_023595962.1:2679654-2692824 GCF_011947565.3 Pollicipes pollicipes
GCCGCGCGTGTCACCCTGTCCGGTGGATTTCAGACAGCGCGCCTGCGGGCCCGACGCTGGCCGGATCCATCGCCCGCGCATTCGTGACTCACGTCCAGGGGGCGGCGAGATCCTCGTGTGTCGATGGACGGTACGACGCGATTCGAACACGTGAAACCTTTTTTTTATTTTACCCTCTGCTCATCTCGTCTGCCGTGTTCTGCCTGTGTATTGCCAGCAATGACACGCGCATTTTCGTGTCGTTCATTGCGTTTGGGAGGGGGGGGGGGGGGGGCGTGCCCTCGCTGAGCACATCGTGGCCTCCGGGCGTCGGAGAGAGAAGTATGCAAGTGAATGGACGCCCGACGACATGTCATTTCTCTACCGCACTCTTAACACGAATGCCAAGGTACCCCCCGGAAAGGTGTTACGATATATTATGAAGCGTGATTATATATGTATATAGATATAAATCGTTTCATGTCGTATCTCCTATTCATGCCCCCCCCCCCCCCCCCGCCGGGGTTTGGGCCTCAGCCTCCCAACTTTGGGACTAAGTGGCAAATCTGGGGAAACCTGTTTGTGGGCACATTTCAGGGGTAGGGCAGGTCACTGTCAGTTCACCCCCCCCCCCCGCCAACTCAATTTCCGAAACCACTCCTGTGTGCTGTGTTTATGTGTGGTTGAAGGATGACATCACGCGGGAAAAACAAGGTCTGATATGCATCATGTGCGGTGATCAGGGATCGGCCAGATGTCAAACCATCAACCGGCCGCGCGTGTACCGCTGTCCGTGCCGACGCAGCGACTGCTGCCCTCCCCCCGACCGTCTGCGATGTTGGCGGAGACGTAACCCCTCCTCCGCCCGCTCACCTGTTCAGACGACCTTTCCGGCGCCGGTCAAAGTCAGCGCGCTAATTGGCCGACGGCCGGGGTGCGTACCGTGTCTGGTGGCTAAGGCACTTCCGCCGCGCCGACGCGGTGGACTCATCCACGGACGGTCCGAGCGGAGCCGAGCCGTCGGATTACCAATGGATGTCTGTCTTTACATGCGCGGTATTGACTCAGGTGCAGTCGGAGGCAGCTTGTAACGGCCCGAAATATGTTAAGCGGGGCAGTATCGGTGGACTTTTACTGACCGCAGCGTCCGTCCGATGCCTTCCACTATCGATGGTAACGATCTCGGCGAGTTCACGCTTGTATAAAGCAATTATTCAATCGACCATGCTTTGGGTCTGTTGACCAAGACACGACGGAGAAAGGGGTAGGTGACCTTGCGCATTGGTCAGGCGCGCTTGACCCTCGCACATTCACCCCGAAAGGCCCTCATGACATGTCGCATGCATTCTCGTCAGATGGCCTTTATTCATAGTTCTGCAATGACGCTTACCGGCGCAGCGTGCTCGTTTTCGTTCGTCCTCGGGCACGGCAGTGTGACCTCCCTCATCTTATGTGACATTTTTTGGCGAAAGGTCATGTAGGTCACCGAGTGAAATGCACCTGGAATGCAACAGACTGGACCGAGCCGATTGACCTAGGCCAAACTCCACAGTATGGATCATGAGTTGAACCGGGATTGTGGCTCGGCGGGGTGTTCATCTGCTATCAATTGAAACGACAGAACCGATCTTTCTCCGAGGTCGCTACGACCGGTACTCAGTTTTGCTCGAACCGTACGTAAGTTGGAGGCACGGTGGCGCACAGCCCGCTGTTCGGGTCTACGCAGTGTACCTACTCGTGTCAGAGGCCGTGCCAGCCGCCGTGAGTTGCCACGACGCCCCCGTCGGTCGGAGCGCGGGGCTGGTGGGAACACGGTCTGGCACGCGCTGACGCACCTGACCTGACCTTGTATGACCTGCACCTGACTGACCTTATCTGACCTGCACGTGCCCTGACTTGTACCTGACCTGCCCGACCTGATCAGACCTTTCGTTCGGCAGATCGCCACCGGCGAGCGCTGAACCCCATCAAGCAGACACCAAGAAGGGCCAAGCTGCGCTACGTGGGCCAATGTGTTCCCGCACCACGCTACATCTGGACTACGGCGGCCCTGCCTCAGGTCGGTATCGGCTCGGTGGTAGCGGCCGACGGCGGTACACAGCCTCGGTGTACACGGCCGGCCTCGGTGGCACATTCCGGCCTCGTGCACATGGCCCATCCCCGGGTTTACACCCGTCCGCCTGGTGTACCCCGGGGCCGCGCTACAAGGCTGCTGTGCACACTGGCTCAGGTTACAGTTCACAGAATACGACCTGCGTTGTGCTCTCCGCCCGTTATTGGTCCCTTATTTAAGCGACGGGGGCTCGAGCATTTTATCAAAGGGCATTCGCGTGCGGGGGCGGCTTAACATGGCGTTCAATTGCCATTTGAACACACCAACACTTTGCGCGCTGCTTTGGGTGTGCCATGCGCGAGCGCGAACGAGCATCCCGTGTCCGCGCCGTGTGGAATCTGAGTCGGGTCATGTTTTTACCAAAGATGTGCACAATAGTCCAACTGGCTAGGCTTTGACAGCGACTAGTTACATTTCCGTCACGGCTGTGCAGACCTGTACCCGTTGCATGGCGCCTCACACGCGCGGCTCGCGGCCGACCTCCCGGCTGACGCCGGGCCGTGTCGGCAGACCTGGGAGAACCCGCACGTCGCGGACGAGTCGACCGGCTTCATGGGTGACAATGACCCCATCGACGTCTGCGAGCTGGGCAACAAGGGAGGCGCCGCACGCGGCCGCGGGTGACGTCATCGAAGCGGCCGGCGGAGGACGTCACGGAGGCGGTGACGTCATCTGCTGGCGTCGGGCCGGACCTCGGGGCGTGGCGGCCGTTAGGCTCACCGGAAGAGGATTCAGTGGAGGAGGCAGTCCGCGGATGGCACTGTCCGGTGGCCCGTGGCTCGCACAGTGCCTTCATTCTTGTGTATTTCTGCTCTGTCGCCAGATGGTCGCAGCCGTTTAGCTCTGTAACTGCGGAATGGGGGGGAGGGGGGGTGGGGGGGGGGTGGGGGGGGAATCCTCGGTTTTTCCTGTGGTGCATGTGTTGGAGTTGTTGTGGATGTGGATGAGATCACGCCCCTGCGGGCGTGATCGGTGGCTCAGGTCAAGGTGGTCATGTGACTCCCCTCTACGCCCTCCGCAGGTGCACCGCCGCGGTTAGGTGCTCCAGGGAAGTAGTCATGTGACGCCCCTGTGCCGCCCTCCGCAGGTGTGCCGGCGGGGTGAGGTGCTCCAGGTGAAGGTTGCTGGGAGTGCTGGCTGGCCATGATCGACGAGGGCGAGACGGACTGGAAGCTCCTCGCCATCAACGTGGATGACCCCTGGCCGAACAGCTGAACGGTAAGCCGGCGGGACGGCTGAACGGTCGGAGCGGCGGCCGCGAGTGCCGGGCGCCGCCGCCCGGCCGGCTGACGGCTGAACGGTCGGAACGGTGGCCGCGAGTGGGCCGGGCGCCGCCGCCCGCCGGCTCAGGCCTCTAAATGACCCGCACAGGGCCTCAAATGACCCGCACAGGGCCTCACAGCGGCTGGCACAGGGTTCATAATGGCCGGCACATGGCCTCACATGGCCTACACAGGGCCTCGCAGCGGCCGGCATGGGGCCTCGCACAGCGGCCGGTACAGAGTCTTACAGCGGCCACGGCCGAATGACGGCGGCACAACCGTCTGCCATTCAGTCACATTAGCATGCCTCGACGGCGGCGGTCCTGCTGCATCTCCCATCCGCTGGCGACCGCTGCCGGCTGCCGGGGCCGCACAGCGCTGTGTGAGCTCTGGTGGCGACGGCCCTGCCGGCCGGGGGGCCGGTCGCGCCGTGGCCGGCCCCGCCGCCGCGGCTGAGACGCGCGCTGGTGTGCCGACAGACGTGGCCGACGTGGAGAAGCTGATGCCCGGCTACCTGAGCGCCACCGTCGAGTGGCTCCGGCTGTACAAGGTGCCCGACGGCAAGCCGGAGAACAAGGTGAGGCCGCGGGGCCGCGGTCAGGGGTCACGGCACGGGTCACGGGTCACGGCACGCAGGCGGCCGCGCGCGTTGGACGGCTGGCACAGGGTCGGGGCAGTGGTGCCGCAGACAATGGGCTGCGGGCGCCGCAGCGAGAGAGCGATACTACCAAGCTACTAGAGCGAGCTACCAAGCTAGAGCGAGCTACCAACGCCACCCGTCGGCATCGGTCGCTGCTTTTTGGTTGCTGTGTTTTAGGTCGCGTGGTTGTAAATGCTCTGTCATTTATCGAGGCAGTGTTTTACGTCTGGACCAGTGCACCGTAGCCCATCCTTGCTTGTCTCGACGCTTTTACGTGATCACGTTGTGATGAGACAGTGCTTTCTCCTCGTTTGCCACTCGTCTGCCAGTGCACCATTGCGTGCTGCGGTTCTTACGCGTAGGGTATATTTTGGCAGTGTCCTGGCATGTGGTACGCTGGTGGTGTCCGGCGCCGCGTCATTCATGCGACTGCGAGGGCGTGGGTTTGACTCCACACAACGGCCGCTTGTTTCGGCATTCATGGCCGCCACCGGCGTGTAACGCATCGCAACAGGCGACTTGGTGCAGCGTGTGAGACGCAGAAGGGCTGAGTGTGCTGCGTCAGGCTGATTCCGTGACGGCGCAGTGAGCCAGGTGGTGAGTGACGCACGTCTCCGCGTGCCGGCAGTTCGCCTTCAACGGCGGGCCAAGGACCGCGAGTTCGCTCACTGCGTGATCTCGGACACTGCCGACCAGTGGCGGGAGCTGGTCACGGGCAAGGCGGACGCCGGCGGCCTGGACATGTGAGAGATCATGTCCCCCCCCCCCCTGTACCCCCTGTGTCTCGGGTCTGAGCTCGCCGGGGCAGCCCCCCCCCCAAAAAACGAGCGGATCTCCGGTGTTGTGTTTTGGAGGGGTGGATCGGGTCCCATGGAAGGGGGGGGGGGAGAGGAAGGTGAAGCAAACCGGCAGTGGAGGTTCTCAAACACAACCACCCAACAAGATTCCGACGGAGCCCACGCCATGTCAACAACACTGCAATTTCTGCCCCTCAATTTGGATGCACTGTGACCTGATCGAACCGATCTAGACCGCACAAAATGCATTGAAAACCAAAATTTCAAAATTTTCACTCTCGCGTGACCTTTCCTTCGCCTAGTGCAGCCGGCGGGCCACCACCTGTGGCGTGTGATTGCACCGTCGCCGACCTCCTCCAGCTGATTACCACAGTCTGTAGATGACGCCCGCTCGTGGACGGGTCCTCTCTGTCTGTGTTGGTCGTCGGTGGCGGCGGGGCCGTGTGTTGGGGGGCCGCCGCCGCCGCCTGTGATGCAGAGAGCGCCCCCTGTGTTCCGGCTCTGGCCCCCTGGAGCTGCCGCCGGCCTGTGCCCGTGCTCTGGCTCCGGCCCTCCGGAGCCGCCGCCGGCCTCTGGTATAGAGAGCTCCCTCTGTGTCGGCAGCCACGCGGTGACCGTGGACGACGCCCAGATGAAGCTGGAGAGGGACGAGGCGGAGGCGGTGCTCGCCGGCGCCCCGACCCTCCACCCGCCGGCGCCGCTCGACAACAGCGCAGGTCAGTCAGCGGGCCCGCTCCCGGCTGCGTTCACGTGTTGGGTGCGACCGGTGAATGCTGTCGACTCTAGTTTTATGCTGATTGGTTGTGATCAGGTGACCAGAGGTCATGTAGTTCAGCACATCAGGTTGGGTTAGAAAGCACCTTGCAGGCAAGAGATCCAGAGGTCTAGATCAAAGCAATAAATGTGCACAATACGATTTGTCTTTGGAATTGTGGTTATCATGTATTGTTTTGCAAGCGTACCCTGTGTTTATTTAGTTGGATACGGTTGTGTAAGGGTTTTCATTATTTGACCTCCGTATTACGACCCTGTTCGCTGCCCGCGGCGCTCAATCGTGCCTGCTTTCCTCGAATTCCCGCCTGCTGTCGAATTCCGCCTTCTTCTCCCCCGAATTCCCGCCCCCCGCTGTTCTTAAATTCCCGCCCGCTGCTGTTCTTAAATTCCCGCCTGCTCTCCTTAAATTCCCGCCTGCCCTCCTCGAATTCCCACCTGCCCTCCTCGAATTCCCACCAGCTCTTCTTGAATTCCCGCCTGCTGTCCTTAAATTCCCGCCTGCCCTCCTCGAATTCCCGCCTGCCCTCCTCGAATTCCCGCATGCTCTCCTTGGATTCCCGCCTGCCTTCTTGAATTCCCGCCTGCTGTCCTTAAATTCCCGCCTGCTCCTAATTCCGCCTGCTCTCCGAATTCCCGCCTGCTCTCCTTGAATTCCCGCCTGCTGTTCTTGAATTCCCGCCCTGTCCTTAAATTCCCGCCTGATCTCCTCGAATTCCGGTATGACCGGTCGGTGTGCCACTCCAGCAGTCCATCGGAGCCGCCCAACCATCGTGCAGTGAGTCGGCCTCATTCGATCCCAGCGTTCTCACGTCCCTTTTTCGCGTTTCCAGTCAACAAGGTGTCCTTCCTGTCCAACTCGAACTAGCCGCTGCACCCTGCTGCCACGTGCGTGGACCGGCGTCCGTCTCGTGACGTCACGGCCGGCCCGCGGACGGTCTGTGACGTCACGGCGGAGAAGTCGTCGGGGATCTGAAACGCAGGCTCGGCCATGTCTATGTCTATGTCTAATGTCTAAAAAAATCACGTTGCTATGTCTAATCTACTCGGCACGAAGCTTTTAGGCGACGGTGCTTCGTTGTATACTCAGACGTGTGCTCTGTACTTAAGGAACCAAGCTGCCAGCGAGATCAAACGTCGGCTCCCAAATTCACGTACTTAATGCAGGCGACGCCGAAGCCCGCTCGTGTCGTGTTCCAGGTTGTGGCCATGGGTGGCGACGGGTGAGTGTGTCCGCTGTGGGTGACCGGGCGCGCACGCGGAGCACTGTCGTACCGCCGTGAGCAACTCGTCCTGCACTGAACGACGCCAATACGCTTGCATCGTGTTCTGCGTCCTGCGTGTTCTGCGCTGTCGTCGGCAGAGTTGTCTGGCCACGCGGTGTGTGCGTGCGTGCGTGCGTGCGTGCGTGCGTGCGTCGCGTGCGTGCGCGCGCGCGTGCGTGTTGGTGTTGTGTGTGTGAGCAGGCGCAGCGGCTGGAGAGGGAGAGGTCTCCGCCGGGCAGTGCGTGGGGATGGTGGGGCTCTCACAACGAGCGGGAGAGAGCCTGGACGAGAGTTTGGGGTGCGTGAGCCTCGGGCCGCAGCAGCGCGAGGTCTTGCTTCTCCGGCTCCGCTGAAGACCAGCCTGAGGTGCGGGGCGTCCGCCGGGTTGACGTGGAATGAAGCCGGAGCGGATTCTCGTGTCTGTCAGGCAGGCCTGCCCCGCCCCTCCTGCCGGTTTGGAGTGCCAGACGGCGCCCGTGGCGCGCGCCGCCAGCCTGCAAACCCGGCTGGTCTTGGTCGTGTGTTGGACGCACACGGGCTCGACCTGACCAGACCTGACCTGACCAGGCCTGACCTGACCAGACTTGACCTGACCAGACGTAACCTGACCTGACCAGGCCTGGCCTGACCAGGCCTGATCTGACCAGACTTGAACCTGACCAGACGTGACCAGACCTGACCAGACTGACCTGACCAGGCCTGATCTGACCAGACTGACCAGACCAGACCAGACCTGCCCAGACCTGACCTGAACTGACCAGGCCTGATCTAACCAGGCCAGACCTGACCAGACCAGACCAGACCAGACCAGACCAGACCTGAACTGACCAGACCAGACCAGACCAGACCAGACCAGACCAGACCAGACCTGACCTGACCCTGAACTGACCAGGCATGATCTGACCAGGCCAGGCCAGACCAGACCTGACCTAGCTATCATTAAGGCGCTCTGCTTTATAGAGGTGGGCGAAGAACAGTCTGCAAGTGATTTGATCGGAGTCCCTAAGTGCCCTTTCGGCACTAAGGAGTTTTAATCCAGTCCCTTGCCCAGGATGTTTTACTGCAGTCTCGGCTCTCTGTACCGGGCTGGCAAGACCAAAGTACTTTGCTGGATTCCGAGCCACGTTGGTATTGCGGGAAATCGAGCTGGCTGACTCTGCTGCAAAGCGTGCTACTCGTCGCCCCTGTCGCAGAGCGTTTCCGATGCCCGCCACAGACCTGTACTCGCCCATCTCTGCCTTTTTGCGCGGGGAATGGCAGAGCACATGGGATGCGATGGACACCACTAAACTGAAAAACATCAAGCCAGTTGTTCAGGAATGGCAGTCATTCCTATCAAAAGTCTAGACGGGAGGGAGTAATCCTGTGTCTGTTGCGGATTGGTCATACTTATGCTACACATCGATAACTACTATGTCACGACGAACTACCACGATGTCGCCACTGCAACACCACGCTCACAGTGGAACATGTGCTCATATTTGTCCCATACTACGTGTCGAGCGTTCTGAGTTTCTTTGGCCCGGCCGGCCGCCGTCCCTGACGCTCTCCGATTTACTAGCTGACAGCTCACCACATACCCAACATACCCTCGAGTTCGCATCGCATGTTAAGTTCTGCTCACTTTATATACACCTGCCTGAATAGTTTATACGCGTGTAGGAAGTTTTTAGGTTGCCGAAAGCTTCGCTATCAATGACGCGTTCCTCACACCAATCGGCCATTTTCATTTCCGAATAATATATATTTTTTTAGTCATTTACCGTCGTAGGTAGCCATTTTTGCTGTTATGGGCGCAAAATGAACCACAGTGGTCGGCGCGCCCCTAAAGCCCCAATCAACAACAACCTGACCTAACCACGCCTGACCTGACGTGACCACGCCTGGCCTGAACTGACCTGACCTGCTATGACTTGCCCAGGCCTGACCTAACGTGATCGGGCCAGACCTGACCAAACCTGTCCATGTAAGGTTCGACCTGACCAGACCAGACCTGACCTGACCTGACCAGGCCTGACCGTGTAAGGCTCCGACGGAGCGAGTTGAATGCACTCAGCCTCAGTCATCAGATTTCGCATTCTTGCTGTGGGTCGTTGCGTGGCGGTGGTTCTTGGTCATAGTCAAATATACCCTCGGCCTCATTTCAAGATACGATACATGCCTTATGGGCATGGTTTAACAGTTCATAAGGCAGCTATATGGTGTGAAACGACTGGCTTTGGCCACTTAACTGCACAAACTGATGCCCCAGGATGATCATTAGCTTGAACTGTCCTCTCTAGCCTTCCGCACACCTTGATACTCATCGGCAACCAGCAGACCCACACCACCGAGCATAAACGTGGAGAGGTGATACGGGCACAGGGGAACCATTTCAGAGCCCCAGCGGGATCGCGTAGACAATGTACCGGTGTTGGGGGGTTGGACATTAGGGGGTGTCATCCGTATCGTTTCAACACTATCAAAAAGCTGGCAACATCGAGCGTTCGTGAGAATAGAGGTAGTTAGGAAGCAAAGCCTGCATGACGTCAAGTAAACCATATTTGATGACGTCAGTGGCACGGAAGCCTCTCAGTTAGCTAGCTGGACTGCTACACGACCCATTAGTTTGAATGGTGAGTATGTTTTGGTGGCGTGCGGCTGGCGCTTCCCGGCTGGACTCTGAAGTGAATGGTCATGGTTTTGTCATGCGAACACAATTCTAGAAAGGAGGTTGAATCTCGGAACAGTTTACCTAATCAGAATTTCATATTCTTCCATGGGGTGTACATAACTAGGGGTTAAACGTCATGCGGCGTTTGCAGCGCATCGCGTATCGCAGTTGCTTGGCGCTTCATATCAGAGGGTTGCGATCAGTTGCCATGACTACGCCTTGTACGAGGGATCTCCTGTGCAGTTTGTCTTGAAGGATTGGTATCATTTGAAATGTCCGGTCTGTGAATATTTTATTATGCATATGTTTACAACCCTTAAGTACAAAACACTTGACTGTGGCATCATGAGGCCAATATCATAGGGTTTTAGTGTACTTACGTTACTGTACTCGCATCACTGTGATAAGAAGAGTGGGAGCTATAACAAGTAAATATTGCAAATGTTCATGTAATCATACCTATACACAGAGCAAATTATGCAGGCTGAGATGTTCAACCCTGCCACCAGGCACCAAAGGCACAGACAAGCCCAAGGCTATCTAACGACAAGCCAGCCTTGGACAAGCCTGGTCATGGAATGCAATACACCACAAACGCCGCATGACATATAGCCCAGTGTTATATCATCATGCATGCAAAAATCGTACATTCTGATAACCCTTAACTGTTCCAGGACTCACTGTTTATTCCAGAAATGTGTGCGGATAGCGAAATAACGGATAATTTCTTCTCAGTCCAACGGAGAAACCGCCAGCCGCACGCCCACCAAAACATACTCACTATTCAAACTAATGGGTTTGTGTGACAGTCGGCTGGCTAACCTGAGAGGCCTCCGTGCCACTGACGTCATCAAATATGGTATACCTTGACGTCATACAGGCTTTGCTTCCAAACTACCACTATTCTCGCGCAAGCTCGTTGTTGCCCCCTTTCGGACCGGACGGCTCTACCTCGTTACATAGCCTTGCCCACGGGTAAAGATTGCATTTGAGATGGCAAAACACTATCCGTGGAAGCCATCTAGTGTAGACACAGCCCGACGGGTTAGTGGATCGAGTTCGTAAGAGAAATATTTCCCGTGAAATCATTCACTCTACAATTGCCCAGGCAATGGCCACCGTCCATTTTCCCCGAATTTCGACCACTAATTTGACATGTTTTGGAATCAATATGTACTTCTCACTCGTTGGAACGCCGAATTCAAGCGTACCTACCAAAATAATTGCACTCGCTCTGGGTGCATCAACAGAGAACCCACCGCCTCGTTTAGACAGGTTAAGGATTCAATGTCATTTTCCTGTCTGATTGGCCTTAAAACACAACAAATGTTGCAGCCATGTCAAACACACGGTCCCCGAGATAACCATGCCAGGGACCACGCCATCCGATCGAAAAGGACGCAGAACTGCGGAGCCAACAGAACTCGGGCTGCGCTCAGTGCTTACCAATGACAATTTCCAAAGTGAAGGGCGTAATGCAATCGTCACTTGACCTATCATATGACCTGACCTAACCTGACCTATACAAACGTAGCCCTAGCTATGGATGAACACAACAGTAGCATACTACTCAAATACAGCTCGCTGTCAAGTGGGGAAACTGGGTGCCATGCAAACACTTTTTATCTTCACACGCGCTGGGGTGTAATTTCCCAAGATATAATAAAATCTGACGGTCAGCTGGACCTTAAAGGGCCAACTAGCTGGCGCATTTAATGACCTGATGTGGTGCGAATGAGGCTTAATAACTAAATGTAGGGCGTCAACTAGGCGCAGATAGGGTGCCTATTGGCAGTGCGTCATAGCCATACTGGCAAAGTGTTGCACGTACTTAGACAGCAACTTGTCCGATTGAGCTACATGTTCACAACACAGCTGCAAAGCGGATCTTGGATGCCGCGAACCGTTAAGCCCTGCGCCCACATAGTAGGCTTCCATAATGAATGGCAATTGGCTGCGCAATGTGGGGTTGACAGGGCTACCATATGCCGGGGGAGGAGAATAACAAGCAACTTTAACATTCAATCATGTCAGCATGACATAGTCAGTAGAGTGGCCGCACCTTCAGTTTGCTTTGAGAGTGGTCGAGATAGTTTCCAAAAGCAATTCCGTGGCAGTTAGATGTTCCACAAAGTTGCATAAGTATCCTAGAACCAAAAAGAGGGATGTCAGAATAAGTTCGAGGCGTCTGCAATGTACAGCACGAAGTTGGCCACCTCCAGCACAAAAATTCGTTAAAAAGACATAGTTAAAGGTGAAATAGCTTGAATTTTCAGATAGCACAAAAGCTACACAAATTTTCCTCGAGCCCTAAGGTAGAACAAAATAAACAGTTAGTACAAATTGTACCTTTTAAGTTGATGACGATGATTTGGAGTTGCGGCGCGTCGAGGCAAATAGCCATGCAGCGCCTATGAAAAACAACCTACTGCACGAAGCAGACTCAAATAGGGGCAGTAGCATGTGCGACCAGGTAGACGAACATATATATATATATATTATATTATATATATATGTTTATAGATGCACACACTTTATTATATAATGTAGAGATTAGTGTGTTGCAGAGTAGCACAAGTGGTGCACGTTTAAAATTATATATATATATATATATATATATATATATATACCAGTGGTATTATATATATATATATATATACTATATACCAGTGGTATTAGACACCTATGGGCAAGGCGATCTTTGCAGGGCATATGAGCGTACCTGACCAAAAGGAGCAGAGTTGTCGCTACTAAATTAGGGCCGACTTACGTGAAGAGCTGTTCGATAAAATGCAAATATGAATACATTCAGTTCAGGTATGTATATGTTCAACACTTTTATAGGACCTGGTAAATTAAGCATCAGCAGGGTGCAATTTGCCATATCTTTATCTTTATGACAAAGTAACCAAAGTACTCAAGCCGGCAATGCGTCTCTATTATGCCTAGCGACATGGGGGCAGTAATAGCGCAACTGCGACAGCTATTTTCTGCACAATATGTCAACCCCTCAACACCGGTACATGGTCTTCGCGATGCCGCTGGGCAGCCCCCTGTCATCCCCGTGTATCGCCAACGTCTGTCAATCTAGCAGCAGATTGATATCCAATTGCCAGTTGGATATTCCGGGGCGTCACGATCGCCTCCAAATTTGGTATGCATGACCTTCTTGACACGCTGATTCCGAAAACCACAGCCTTTGGGGTAGAATTTTGCGTAATTTTTGAGTTATACGCTGCGTAACATCCCATTGTGATATTGCGGAGTGTCTCGATTGCCTTGAAATTTGGTGCGCAGGGCCTTCTCAACACGCTGATTCCGAAAATCACTGCCTTTGGGGTGGAATTTTGCGTAATTTCCGAGTTATATGCCGCGTAACACGACAGTTGGATATTGCGGGGCGTCTTGATTGCCTTGAAATTTGGTGTGCAGGGCCTTCTCAACACGCTGACCACCGGCGTGTCGAAGCCGCTGTCCGGCCGGCTATCAGCTGGCGGGCCCCCTGACCACCGGTGTGTCACCCCCGCCGCTCGGCAGGCTCGCGAAGTGCAGCGTCTCCACCACGGTCAGGAGCAGTGGGCTGATGTGGCCGGTCAGCCAACAACATGGGCATGGCGTGCACAAGTAGCATGCGCTGCTCCACCAGCGTCCCTGGGAGATAAGTCCCTGCGTCACCAGCGTCCCTGGGAG
>NW_023595962.1:2693318-2793865 GCF_011947565.3 Pollicipes pollicipes
CGTTACACATAACCGAGCCCCTACCCCCCACCCCTCTACTGTTCACCTCACACATAACCGAGCCCCTACCCACGCTCCCACCCTCCAGCAACGGAGGCCAGTCGCTGCCATCACCGGGCCCGGATATGGCCGGAGCACGCAGCATGCAGTCCAGCCGTCGATTCTTGGTCTGATCGACTTCGAGTATCGACCCCTGCGTGACCGCGTGACGCCCGATGAACGTCACGCAACGCTGCGCCAGTCCGAGGGCGGAGGGGTCGGATGGGAGGACCACCACCCCCACCGGTCACACAGCGGCGGGGGAGGGGTCGGACGGGAGGACCACCATCCCCGCCAGTCACACAGCGGTGGAGGGGTCGGACGGAAGGACCACCACCCCCCCGCCGGTCACAGCGGCGGAGGGGTCGAACGGAGCGTCGGTGCCGCAGCCCGCTGGCCCCCACGGACCGGTCCGGTCCGGCCGGCACCCGGAAACGACCACCGGAGGTCATCGGCCTCGTCGCAGCGGCCCGCGATCCGACCAGTACCCGACGGTGTAACGCAACTCGCGCTTTGGACTGGACCACAACCTCATACCACAACTTCCGCCGCTTGTACCTAGATCTCAGATCCCAGATCCATGATTTCCACCTCGCATCACGGCATTCGCTGCAACAGGCATTGCAAATAACTGAAAGATACCCTCCGCAACAGGCATTGCAAATACTGAAAGATACCCTCAGCCCCTCCCCGCCTCCACGAGTACAGCGCCAACACCAAACGGTGGCGGGTAGCTTCATTAGCTTGCTTTCATTAGCTTCATTAGCTTCACCGTCTGTAGCTTCATTCGGGCGTGAAGGTCCCCGCGTCTGGACGGGGCACGTTCAGCATGCTCTGCCGCTAACCTGCTCGGCAGGGACTTAGTCTCGCCGGTGTCGCCCACCGAGACAATGCCAAGAGGCTTTTAGCTGGCGCCCCTGTATTCGAAGAATTAGAAAATAAGTTAAGTCCGAGAATTAAATTAATTCAGAATTAATTCCGTCCGAGAATTCTTTCTGTTAAAAGAATTATCGGACGGACTGCCTAACACGCAGGGTGACTGCCGCACACGATGCCGACAGGGAGAGGCCCACCCTACGCGCCCGGCAGCATCTCTTATACTCCTTCCAGGGCTCATACCCGCAACACGATCTGCGTGCGACCGGCCGGCGCCACCGTGACGCACCGCCCCGAGCCGTGATTATTCTCCTCACTCAGACATGAGTCATCGCCCCACTCGCCTTACATGCTGACATACTGACCCGGGGCATGGTCCACCGCTGCAGCCACACCCCCGCGTGCATGACAGTGGCAGCGGCAGAACAGGGCGAAGAAATCCACTAAAAAACCGGGGGGGGGGGTACATTCAAGCCTGAAATTATGGCGTTTTGCGGCTAAGCTGTAAACCCAGCATCACTGAACCATGCGCTGTGTTGAAATGGGGACGTGAAATCAAGCACGTGTTTGGTTTGTCACAGGCAAACAGCATTTCAGCATATGCAAAATGTGTTTGTATGTTGTTCAGTGCAGCTGCGATGATCATTGCATATACATAGCAGCAAATTCTTCCTGCTCATAATTGTTTCGACGAAATTCGTAGCCAGCATATCCGTACAATGCTCTTTAAGACCAATAGTGCTGCTCGTAGATAGACCAAATATTCAAGGATATACACCTGCTCGGTGCTAACACACTATTCGTGATTGTTGAGACACCAAGGCTAACTAATACAAATTATATTTTTGGAGCATACTGACTCCAGTCTGGAGTGCACCGGCTCCAGTCTGCAGCATACCGGCTCCAGTCTGGAGCATGCCAGCTACAGTCTGGAGCATACCAGCTCCAGTCAGGAGCATGCCAGCTACAGTCTGGAGTACTGGCTCCAGTCTGGAGCATACCAGCTCCAGTTTGGAGTATACCGGCTCCAGCCTGGAGCATACCAGCTCCAGTCTGGAGCATACCAGTTCGTCTGGAGCCGGCTTGCACGTGAGGACGCGGCAGTGACCGCGGTGGACTGAACGTCCCCTCTCCCCCCCCCCCCCCACCCAGTGTGTACGGCAATCACCGGGACACACGGTAAGCTGCTGGCCAGCCAGGTCTACTTTCACTACATGAAAGTCTGCACCTGCACAACTTTCACCACAGGAAAGTAGAAGGCTGATGAGATTAAATGTGAGCCACACTGGATAGTCTGACATTTTGGACAGTTCAGACAGTCTGACAGTCTGGACAGTTCACTTTCTGACTGAGCTTGTCATCTGTGGCCTGGCCAGTAGCCAATGAACAGTCCACAACAGATATCAATGAACAGAACAGATATCCAGTCATGGGGCACACCAAACAGTCCCAGCCTTTGCTTCCCCTCTCCCTCCCCTCATGTCCTTCCATGCATGGCAGAGCTGCTTCCAGGAGATGGGCAATTATGTGGCAGGGCGAGGTCCAGCATATAACTGAGGTCCATCAACAATTCACCATTTTTGACAATGGCATCACCAAATAGGCATGCTTTGTGACATGTGGGTGTTTGGTCACAAACACAGTTATACCACACAAGCCATCAGTAGGTCTTACAATTCCCAAGCACTGGTTTGGTGATATTCAGTTTGGTCTGGTTTGGTCTTGTTCAGTACACCCTTGTTAAGAGGCTTAGCTGATCATGCTTTAGAAAAGAAGCAAGACGGTGTCCAGACTTTCCGCCTACCCCTTACCGCAAACATTGGGCATATCACACCCTAGTTCTTCTTGGTATGAATGTAGTTGTTCTCTGTAGTTCTTATCAGCCTGCCTTTTATGCCATTTTATGTCAGTACAGGAAAATGTGCAGCCTGACCCAAGCATATGGCTGGCAAATGTTGCCTTTCACAGGCAGGAACATGGAGCAGACATAGCACCACACTAGGGAAAAATTGTTCTATAAAGCTTCCATTTTTATCATGCATAATCAAATAGGAAATCAATTGAAGTGCTGAAAGGAATGAAATCCTGAGGGAATGAAATCCACCCAATCCAGCTCTAGAATGGTTATTTCTATGTTCTAGAATGATAAGTTTTGCATTTCCTGAAACTGAAGCTCATGTCAACCAAAAACACTGCTAAAAGAACAATAATATATGAAGGTTTATGCTGAAAGCATGACAATTACTTCTTTATCAGAGCTAATGTCACAAAACTGTTCAAAATCTAGCATGTTAACATGCATTACTTCCTTGTGTCCCATTTATATTTGGTTACAGTTTACATACAGCCAAAAATGATGCTGCCAGAACACCTCCACAGCTTTTCAGTCCTACTAGTTTATAACACATAAGGACAGCCTGCCTACAAGCATGACCAGATTATCTGAACAGCTCTGGCAATACAAATGTAATTATAATTCAAATACCTGGTTCCTGAAGCTGGAGGTCTGTTTCAGCACAAACCTGCCCAATGCGTTACCTACAATACATTAACAAGTTGAAATGCCTTCAGAGCGCGAGCCGGGCAAATGACACAATAAAATTAGCATAATTTACTCACGGATAGGGTAGATTCGGTAGTCCTCGCTGTTGGGCGTTCCCTCGCTCTTCAAAAGTGACACCAGCCAGTTGTTGATAAAGGACTGCCCGCTCTGGCACGTGGACAAGCTGTTGCAGGACGATGCCGAACGCCCCACGTCCCCACAACGCCGGCTGCTGATCCGAAAGAACTGACCAGCCGCGGCAACATGTTCCTTCTAGTGATGACCTTGACAACAACGCCGGCTGCCGAGGGTGGCGGCTTCGTGGACTTTGTACCTCAATAAATTATTTCTTCTCATAAATTGCACTAATATTGACAGCTGGTAAAGAATTGATATGCACTTCATTGGCGCCATAACGAGGAATCATTTATTCCCTGGCTATTTGAGGCTATACCTTGTATGCACTTTCCTAAGTTATACGCTATTTTACCTATTTTCCCAAATTTTCACTTTTTGGTAGCATTCCTGCTTCAAGGGCTACCAGATCAGGCAGCATTTTCGAGTTATTTTCTGTGGCATCATTTTACGCTATTATTGTCCTATTTTGTGTTCACACATTTTCACGCGACTAAATCATTAGGACAAACAGAACGGGGCCATCACTGAAGTATGCACCCTGATCACCAGCTGAATCAGCAAGCCGAGACGACCAGTTTTAGCACCAAAAATCTGTTCCATCACCAATGGTGCCAACCAAAATCTTGTGGAGGAAATCAAGCAGACATCAGGGCTGAAACCTCCGACTACAAGTGGAAGGTCATGAAAATATCAAAATGGATTAAATCGTAGTCAAAAGTACGACATATTGCCCTCCGTAGCATTGGCATCAGCTCCTGGCGATACAAACGCATCCGTGGCCGTTTAGGGGTTCAAGTCACTATCTTACGCGCTCGCAGGAAGCACATCCAGGATGGTCATACCACGGGAGGGGGCGGGGGGTGGGGGGCATCCCAGTGAGAGCTCATCACGTAATGGCAGTTGTGTGTGCGAAGGGGGGGGGGGGGCCTCTGCATTGTCGATCTTGGCTGCTGCGTTCTATGTGCGCTCGCCATTTGACTTCTGACTCGGATGGTATGTCGCAGGTGGCAGCGGCTGTGCGACTGTCGGGATGGTCGAAGGGCAGGGGGATCGTCCCAAGCATTACGGCACATGCAGCACTTTTCATAAAAATCTGCCGTTAAAATTGGAATTTCACTATTGGGGATAGAGCCCTAGAGCCTGCACGACACTGCTGTGTGAGCTCTGATTTAAAAATAATCGAATCAAAAAACCGCTTCGGAGACGATTTTCGACAATTAAAACATTGTCGCTCCTAAACACGTATATGCGACCCGCAAGTATGGACCGCAGTAGGGCTTATCGAACCTCGGCGAAGCGCGGTCCCGGTTTCGTTTCGACGGGCCTCCTAGACCCAGGGGTCTCTGAATGACCCCTGTTCTGGACTTGAGCCGTGAATGGCCAGGCCCTTCCACTGTCTTGTTGTAAGCTGCTTCCTGTTCCCTGCGTGAGGGCTGCACCACGGTATGATGAGTAGCAAACTCCGGGTCATTCGGGCGAAACTCTGCGGAGAAAAATTCCACGCCCCACAATGCTCAGCACGCTCGGACCTCCCCCTATGACGTCACCTGAACGTAAGCAAGGCCTGCTGCTACATGCCACAAGTTATACCAGCTGGAGGCAAACGGTAAGTATATAAAGCGCCAGAGGCAAGCGGCAAGTGCATAAAGCGACTCAAACCCAGCTTGTCACTGGTGAATGAATGAAAAGGTGGGCGCTCAAAACCGACTGGTATATGGGACGAACGAATGTGTTTTTAATATTTCCATAATATAAAGGTTACGTACGGCAAAACACGTCAAACGGAAGGGAGGGAGGTCAGCAGGTGTAGCTGGTTAGATTGGTGTGGACTGTGGACCATACGGCTTCATGAGCTGGGGAAATCCATAGGTGCCCACGTTAAATGTGTAACAGTGTGGGTATGTTGTATCTGTACTAACCTGGGTAAGACTTACAAAATGTCGGAGAGATTCTCAAGGACATGCTACGCAATGTAACTGCACACGCCCCATTTAGATATAATATGGATGGAGCATATTAGCTCCAACCATTTACGTAATTTTGCAATTGCCCATACAACAGAATATGGTCGGGTGTTAGCTTTCCTGAGCGTCTTCCATAATGTATTATCATTTAATACCTGGAAACTGCGAGCGTGTGGCTAGTGTGTGGGCATTAACGGTCGTGGCTGGTTGAGGGCCGAGTGTATGCACAGACCCACGGGTAAACATTGCACCGAGATGGCAAAACACTATCCGTGAAGCCATCTAGTGTAGACACAGCCCGACGGGTAGTGGATCGAGTTCGTAAGGGAAATCTTTCCCGTGAAATCATTCACTCTACAATTGCCCAGGCAATGTCACCGTCCATTTTCCCCGAAATTTTCCCCGAATTGCGACCACTAATTTGACATGTTCTGGAAATCAATATGCACTTCTCACTCGTTGGAACGCCGAATTTCAAGCGTACCTACCAAATAATTGCACTCGCTATGGGTACATCAACAGAGACCGATTCGTTTAGACATGTTAAGGATTCAATGTAATTTTCTTGTCTGGTTGGCCTTAAAACACAACAAATGTTGCAGCCATGTGAAAAACACGGGCCTCGAGATAACCATGCCGGGGACACGCCATCCAATTCGGAAAAGGACGCAGAACTGCGGAGCCGACAGAACTCGGCTGCGCTCAGTACTTGCCAATGACGATTTCCAAAGTGAAGGCGTAATGCAAGCGTCACTTGACCTATCGTGACCTGACCTAACCTGACCTTGCACAAACGTAGACCTAGCTATGGATGAACACCAACAGTAGCATACTGTCAAATGCAGCACGCTGTCAAATGGGGAAACTTGGTGCCTGCATAACACTTTTTATCTTCACACGCGCTGGGGTGTAATTTCCCAAAATATGTAAAATTTGACTGTTCAGCTGACCTTAAAGGCCAACTAGCAAGCGCATTTAATGACACTGATGTGCAATGAGGCTTAATAAATAAATGTAGGCGTCACTATCGCAGATAGTGGTGCCTATTGGCATGCGTTCATAGCCATACTGCAAGTGTTCACGTATTTAGAACCAAACTTGTCCGATTTTAGCCACATGTTTCAAACACAGCTGCAAATCTGATCTTGATCCGCGACCGTAGAGCCCTGCGCCCACATGGCTTCTATATGAATGCAATTGGCTGCCCAATGTGGGGTTGACATGGCTGCCATACGCTGGGGAGAATAAATATAACATTTCACATTCAACATGTCAGCACGTCATAGTCAGCACAGAGTGCCGCACCTCAGTTTGCTTGTGAGAGTGGTGGAGATAATTCCATCATTTCCGTGGCAGTTATATGTCCACAAATTTGCATAATTATCCTAGAACGAAAAGAGAGGTGCCAGTATAATTTCGAGGCGTCTGCAATGTACAGCACGAAGTACAAAGTACAGCACCTCCAGCACAAAAATCAGTTAAAAATAGACAGCGTTAAAGGTGACATAGGTTGAATTTTAGATAACACAAAAGCTACACCAATTTTCCTCGAGCCCCTAAGGGAGAAAAAAATAAACGAGTTAGTACAAATTTTACCTTTTAAGGCGACGACGATGATTTGGAGTTACGGCGCGTCGACGGCAAATAGCCATGCAGCGCCCATGAAAAACTACCTGCTGCCCGAAGCAGACTCAAATAGGAGCAGTAGCATGTGCGACCAGGTAGACGAACATATATATCTAATACCAGTGGTATTAGACACCTATGGGCAAGGCGATCTCTGCAGGGCATATGAGCGTACCTAACCAAAAGGAGCAGAGTTGTCGCTACTAAATTAGGAACCGGCTTACGTAAAGAGCTGTTCGATAAATAGCTAATATGGATACGTTCAGTTCAGGTATAGATATGTTCAAACCTCTTATAGGACCTGGTAAATTAAGCATCAGCAGGGTGTAATTTGCCATATCTTTATTTTTATGACAAGGTAACCAAAGTACTCAAGCCGGCAATGCGTCTCTATTATGCCTAGCGACATGGGGGCAGTAATAGCGCAACTGCGACAGCTATTTTCTGCACAATATGTCAACCCCTCAACACCGGTACATGGTCTTCGCGATGCCGCTGGGCAGCCCCCTGTCATCCCCGTGTATCGCCAACGTCTGTCAATCTAGCAGCAGATTGATATCCAATTGCCAGTTGGATATTCCGGGGCGTCACGATCGCCTCCAAATTTGGTATGCATGACCTTCTTGACACGCTGATTCCGAAAACCACAGCCTTTGGGGTAGAATTTTGCGTAATTTTTGAGTTATACGCTGCGTAACATCCCATTGTGATATTGCGGAGTGTCTCGATTGCCTTGAAATTTGGTGCGCAGGGCCTTCTCAACACGCTGATTCCGAAAATCACTGCCTTTGGGGTGGAATTTTGCGTAATTTCCGAGTTATATGCCGCGTAACACGACAGTTGGATATTGCGGGGCGTCTTGATTGCCTTGAAATTTGGTGTGCAGGGCCTTCTCAACACGCTGACCACCGGCGTGTCGAAGCCGCTGTCCGGCCGGCTATCAGCTGGCGGGCCCCCTGACCACCGGTGTGTCACCCCCGCCGCTCGGCAGGCTCGCGAAGTGCAGCGTCTCCACCACGGTCAGGAGCAGTGGGCTGATGTGGCCGGTCAGCCAACAACATGGGCATGGCGTGCACAAGTAGCATGCGCTGCTCCACCAGCGTCCCTGGGAGATAAGTCCCTGCGTCACCAGCGTCCCTGGGAGATAAGTCCCTGCGTCACCAGCGTCCCTGGGAGGTAAGTCCCTGCGTCACCAGCGTCCCTGGGAGGTAAGACAGGCGGTGACGTCACCCAAATCGTCATGCTCCAGCGGTGAGGCACGATTGGTTTGGTCACCAGCGACATCTTGTCAGTTTTTGGTCAGGACAAACAATGCCCGTTACTACGTCGGACTATTACTCAGCCACCTTAAAGGTCAGAAAAGGAACAAAGGTGAAAGGGATGCCACTGGGTGATACCACCCAGTTAATGATATCACATACCACACGGTTATCACTCACATGTCGCGAACTGGCCTTCTCCAGTGAACTGATACGGACAGGCCCAAAGGCGAATTCCAGGACACATATTCCAAAGCGCAACTGAGGTGTCACGCGTCGTATAACTCGGAAGTTACGCAAAATCCCACCCCAAAGGCAGTGATTTTCGGAATCAGTGTGTTGAGAAGGCCCTGCACACCAAATTTCAAGGCAATCGAGACACTCCGCAATATCCAACTGTTGTGTTACGCGGCGTATAACTCGGAAATTACGCAAAAATCCACCCCAAAGACAGTGCTTTTTTAAATCAGCGTGTTGAGAAGGCCCTGCACACCAAATATGGAGGCAATCGAGGCGCCCCACAAAACCACATTGAGATGTTACGCGACGAATAACTCGAAAATTAGGCGAAATTCCATCCCAAAGACAGTGATTTTCGGAATCAGCGTGATGAGCAGGCCCTGCACACCAAATTTGAGGCAATCGAGGCGCCCCGCAATATCACATTTGGATGTTACGCGGCGTATAACTCGAAAATTACGCAAAATTCCACACCAAAAGCTGTGATTATTGGAATTATCGTGTTTAGAAGGCCCTGCACACCAAATTTCAAGGCAATCGAGACGCCCCGCAATATCCAACTGTTGTGTTACGCGGCGCATAACTCGGAATTACGCAAAATTCTACCCCAAAGGCAGCGATTTTCGGAGTCAGCATGCTGAGCAGGCCTTGCTCACCAAATTTGGAGGCAATCGAGACGCCCCGCAATATCACATTGGGATGTTACGCGGCGTATAACTAAAAAATTACGCAAAATTCCACCCCAAAGGCAGTGATTTTCGGAATCAGTGTGTTGAGAAGGCCCTGCACACCAAATTTGGAGGCAATCGAGACGCCCCGCAAAATCGCATTGGGATGTTACGTGGCGTATAACTCGGAAATTACGCAAAATTCGACCCCAAAGGCAATGATTTTCGGAATCAGCGTGTTGAGAAGACCCTGCACACCAAATTTGGAGGCAATCGAGACGACCCGCAATATCACGTTGGAATGTTACGCGGCGTATAACTCGAAAATTACGCTAAATTCCACCCCAAAGGCAGTGATTTTCAGAATCATCGTGTTGAGAAGGCCCTGCACACCAAATTTAGAGGCAATCATGACGCCCCACAATATCCAACTGGCAATTGGATATCAATCTGCTGCTAGATTGACACAGGTGACGGAAATCCGAAGCTGCAGAAAATAACTGTCGCAGTTGCGCTGTTACTGCTCCCATGTCGCTAGGCATAATAGAGACGGATTGCCGGCTTGAGTACTTTGGTTACTTTGTCATAAAAATAAAGATATGGCAAATTACACCCTGCTGACGCTTAATTTACCAGGTCCTAAAAGAGGTTTGAACATATCTGTACCTGAACTGAATGTATTCACATTTGCTAATTATCGAACAGCTCTTCACCTAAGCCAGTTCCTAATTTAGTAGCGACAACTCTGTTTCTTTTGGTCAGGTACGCTCATATGCTCTACAGAGATCGCCCTGCCCATAGGTATCTAATACCACTGGTATTACATATATATGTTCGTCTGCCTGGTCGCACATGCTACTACTCCTATTTGAGTCTGCTTCGGGCAGTAGGTAGTTTTTCATAAGCGCTGCATGATTATTTGCCGTCGACGCGCCGAACTACAAATCATCGTCGTCGCCTTAAAAGGTAAAATTTGTACTAACTCGTTCATTTTGTTCTACCTTAGAGGCTCGAGGAAAATTCGTGTAGCGTTTGCGCTATCTAAAAATTAAACCTATTTCACCTGTAACTCTCTCTATTTTTAACCAATATTTGTGCTGGAGGTGGCTAGCTTCGTGGTGTACATTGCAGACGCCTCGAAATTATTCTGACATCCCTCTTTTTGGTCTAGGATAATTATGCAAATTTGTGGACATCTAATTGCCACGGAAATGATGGAACTATCTCGACCACTCTCACAAGCAAACTGAAGTGCGGCACTCTGTACTGACTATGACATGCTGACATGTTGAATGTGAAATGTTGTATTTATCCTCCCCAGCATATGGTAGCCATGTCAACCCCACATCGGGCAGCCAATTACATTCATATGGAAGCCATGTGGGCGCAGGGCTCTACGGTAGCGCATCAAGATCAGATTTGCAGCTGTGTTTGAAACATGTAGCTCAAATCGGACAAGTTTGCTTCTAAATACGTGAACACTTGCAGTATGGCTATGGACGCATGCCAATAGGCACCACTATCTGCGATAGTGGCGCCTACATTTAGTTATTAAGCCTCATTGCACATCAGTGTCATTAAATACGCCAGCTAGTTGGCCTTTAAGGTCAGCTGAACAGTCAGATTTTATATATCTTGGGAAATTACACCCCAGTGCGTGTGAAGATAAAAAGTGTTTTGCAGGCACCCAGTTTCCTCATTTGACAGCGAGCTGTATTTGTCAGTATGCTACTGTTGGTGTCCATCCATGGCTAGGTTTACGTTTGTATAAGGTCAGGTTAGGTCAGGTCACGATAGGTCAAGTGACGCTTGCATTACGCCCTTCACTTTGGAAATTGTCATTGGTAAGCACTGAGCGCGGCCGAGTTCTGTTGGCTCCGCAGTTCTGCGTCCTTTTCCGAATTGGATGGCGTGTCCCTGGCATGGTTATCTCGGGGCCCGTGTTTTTCACGTGGCTGCAACATTTGTTGTGTTTTAAGGCCAATCAGACAAGAAAATGACATTGAATCCTTAACATGTCTAAACGAATCGGTCTCTGTTGATGTACCCATATCGAGTGCAATTATTTGGTAGGTACGCTTGAAATTCGGCGTTCCAACGAGTGAGAACTGCATATTGATTTCCAGAACATGTCAAATTAGTGGTTGGAATTCGGGGAAAATTTCGGGGAAAATGGACGGTGGCATTGCCTGGGCAGTTGTAGAGTGAATGATTTCACGGGAAAGATTTCCCTTACGAACTCAATCCACTACCCGTTGGGCTGTGTCTACGCTAGATGGCTTCACGGATAGTGTTTTGCCATCTCGGTGCAATGTTTACCCGTGGGTCTGTGCATACACTCGGTCCTCAACCAGCTAGGACCGTTTATGCCCACGCACTGGCTACACGCTTGCAGTTTCTAGGCATCTAATGACAATACATCATGGAAGACGCTCAGGAAGGATAACACCCGACCATATTCTGTTGTATGGGTAATTGCAAAATGACGTAAATGGATGAGGCTAATAAGCTCCATCCATATTATAACTAAATGAAGCGTGAGCAGTAACGCGGTGTAGCATGTCCTTGAAAATCTCTCAGACATTTTGTAAGTCTTACCCACCGTAGTACAGATACAACCTACCCACACTGTTGCACATTTAACGTGGGCACCCATGGATTTCCCCAACCCATGAAGCCCTCTGGTCCACAGTCCACACCAACCTAACCAGCTACACCTACATGACCTTCCCCCCTTCCGTTTAACGTGTTCTGCCGTACGTAACCTTTATATTATGGAAATACTAAGAACATATTCCGTTCGTCCCCATAAACCAGTTGGTTTGAGCGCCCACCTTTTCGTTCATTCACCAGTGACAAGTTGGGTTTGAGTCGCTTCATGCACTTGCCGTTTGCCTCTGACTGGGATGTCCTGTGGCATGTAGCAGCAGCCGTGCTTAAGTTCAGGTGACGTCAGAGGGTAGGACCGAGCGTGCTGAGCGTTGTGGCGCGTTAAGTTTTCTCCGCAGAATTTTGCCGATGACCCGGATTTCTACCATCGTGCAGTGGTGCAGCCATCACGCAGCGAACAGGAAGCGGCCTAGAAGAAGGCAATGGAAGGGCCTGGCCAGTCACGGGCTCCATGACCCCAGTACCGAACAGGGGTCATTCAGAGTCCCTGGGTCGAGGCCCTGAAACGAAACCGGGGCCAATGGCGAGCGCACATAGACGCAGCAGCCAAGATCGACAATGCAGAGCCCCCCCCCCCCCTCCCCACACAACTGCCATTACGTGATGAGCTCTCACTGGGATGCCCCCCTCCCCTCCCGTGTATGACCATCCTGGATGTGCTCCTGCGAGCGCGTAGATAGTGACTTGAACCCCTAAACGGCCACAGGTAGGTCTGTATCGCCAGGAGCTGATGCCAATGCTACGGAGGGCAGCAAGTCGTACTTTTGGCTACGATTTAATCCACTTTGATATTATTCATGACCTTCCACCTGTAGTCGGAGGTTTCAGCCCTGATGTCTGCTTGGTTTCCTCCACCAGATTTTAGTTGGCACCGTTGGTGCTGGATCAGATTTTTGGTGCTAAACTGGCCGTTCCGGCTTGCCTATTCAGCTGATGATCAGGGTGCGTATTTCGGTGGAGGCCGTTCTGGTTGTCCAATTGATTTGGCCGAGTAAAAATGTGATGTTCATGCAAAATAGTACAATAAAAGCATAAAATAAAAAAAGAAAATAATTCGAATGTCCTACCAAATCTGATGATCCTTAAAGTTGAATAGTACTAAATTAGTAAGAATAAGAGAAAAATAGGTAAATCGCACAGAACTTGGATAGTGCATACGAAGTATAGCCTTAAATAGCCATGTAATAAATGATTCTCTCGTTATGGCACTACTGAACGGCATCTCATCCTTTCTCAGCTGTCAAATTAGTGTTATTTATGAGAAGACAATAATTTATTGAGGTACAAAGTCCGGCACGCCGCTATCCTCGGCAGCCGGCGTTGTTGTCAAGGTCACCCTTAGGAAGGAAGGTGTTGCCGCGGGTGGTCAGTTCTTTCGGATCAGTAGCCGGTGTGTGGGGACGTGTGGCGTTCGGCGTCGTCCAGCAGCAGCTTCTCCACGTGGCCAGAGCGGGCAGTCCTTTATCAACAATGGCTTCTGTCACTTTTGAAGAGCGAGGGACGCCCAACAGCGAGGACTACCGAATCTACTATCGTGAGTAAATTGTGCTAATTTTATTGTCATTGCCCGGATCGGTCGACCGATCCGGATCGCGCTCTGAAGATGTTTCAACTTGTTAATGTATGTAGGTAACGCATCTGGGCAGGTTTGCTGAAAAAGACCTCCAGCTTCAGGAAACTAGTATCTGAATTATAATCACATTTGTAGGGAGAGCTGTTCAGATAATCTGGTCATGTTTGTAGGCAGGCTGTCCTTGTGTGTTATAAACTAGAAGAATGAAAAGCTGTGGAGGTGTTCTGGCAGTGTCATGTTTTGTCTGTATGTAAGCTGTGTAACCAAATATAATCATGACGCAAGGAAGTAATGCATGTCAACTTGCTACATTTTGAATAGTTCTGTGGCATTAGCTGTAATGAAGAAATCATTGCCATGCTTTCAGCATAAACCTCATATATTATTGTTCTTTTAGCAGTGACCAGGTGGTCCTCCCGTCCGACTCATCCGCCGCTGTGTGACTGGCGGCGGTGGTGGTCCTCCCTTCTGACCCCTCCGCCGCCGTGTGACCAGCGGGGGCGGTGGTCCTCCCGTTCGACCCCTCCGCCGCCGTGTGACCAGCGGGGGTGGTGGTCCTCCCATCCGACCCGTCCGCCGCTGCGTGACTGGCGGGGATGGTCCTCCCTTCCGACCCCTCCGCCGCTGTGTGACCGGCGGCGGTGGTGGTCCTCCCTTCTGACCCCTCCGCCGCCGTGTGACCAGCGAGGGTGGTGGTCCTCCCGTCCGACCCGCCCGCCGCTGTGACTGGGGGGGGGGGGTCTCCCTTCTGACCCCTCCGCCGCTGTGTGACCGGCGGGGGTGGTGATCCTCCCGTCCGACCCCTCCGCCCTCTGACCTGGCGCAGCGGTGCTGGAGGGTGTGCGTGCGTGCGTGCGTGCGTGCACGTGTGTGTGTGTGGGGGGGGGGGGGGGGGGGCGTCCGATGCCTCGGCGCCGGTGTCGGGCGCGAGCCGAGCCGACTCTCGGCCTCATGGTCACGTGGTCAGCCGCCCACCGCTCCGCCAGCTGATCGCGCGCAACATCTCTCTGAACATTACCAAAGCCAAAGCCGTCATGAGTGCTGGCCGCGGCAGTATCTGTATGTGCGTGCACTTGCCAGTGCGGCCACCTGGCCTGGGCCCGTGCCCTCCGCACCTGTCCCACCAAAGTGCTGCCCGTGTAATGGGTCCGTTTACCGGCTCCAGACCTTTGTCGACTTGCTTAATGGTGCCTCTTTAAGTCATTGCGGCTATAAACCTGCGAGGAGCGTTTGGCCCGCCGAGTCGTCGGCTTTGAGTGGTTGCGCGTTGTCCCGTTCGATGCGCATGAATCGGTTCGCGTCATCGCAAGGCTCGGCGGGCTGCCGCGGCAAGGTGGGTCTGGATGATGGTACGGATGATGGTACGGATGATGGATGATGGTGCGGATGATGGATGATGGTACGGATGATGGATGATGGTACGGATGATGATGGTGCGGATGATGATGGTACGGATGATGGATGATGGTACGGATGATGGATGGTGGTACGGATGATGGATGATGGTACGGATGATGGATGATGGCACGGATGATGGATATTATATTGCACCTGCACCATATTGACTGAGAGCCGATTGGTGACCGCTATATCTGGAAATCGTGGTCATGAACGTTTTGACACTGGTATTTTTCTTGGCCTTGATCGCCACGTAAGCGACGAAGCGGCAGGCTTTGAATGGCGTTATTGTGGCGTCATGATGCGGGGTACCTAGAAATAGTATTCCCGAAATAGTCCGCGCATCTTCGCGGACGTGTAGCTCAGTAACTAGATGGGCTTAATCTTAAGAAGGACAGGCCTGTAAACTACACCGAATGATCTTCTAAATGCCTACTTCAGCTCAAAACGTCCACGCCAATGTGGAATTCGCCCTTCCGTTCTGTTCTGTTCTGTGTTCTCGGAATCTGACCGGTGTTCTCCGGCAGCTGCGCGACCGACGCGTGCCGTCGCCCTCGTACTGTGGCTTCCCGGGGTTGTCAGGGGTGACCGATCCGTCAAAACGGCTTTCTCAGCAGCGCGGTGTGTGGGGGTCGTGTCGGGCGCGTGGCAGGCCTCCCCGTGCCGCCCGTTCTGAGGGAGGAGCGAGCGGCCCAACAGGCAGGCTGCCCGACTGCCCGGCTGCCGTGGCCGACACGCGGCCACCAGGCCCAGGCCCGACTGCCAGAAGGAGGCCCGTTTCGTACTTCAGAAAGTTTTCACGAAGGAAAGGATGTTCAGAAAGCGGTCATATCACGTGACGCATTCGCTGCATGGACCGCGGCCAAACCGGCTGTTTCCCCCGCGGAAGAGGCGGCGTGTTAGGCAATGCCAGCTGACATTTGTGAAGCGACGTGGCGGTGACTCGCTTTCCGGTACAAGCGTGACGGTCATTCGTGACAGAAGCGCGCCCGATACCTTAGAAGCGCTCCCGGCTCAAGACAAGGTTTGTGACGTTTAGAGCGGCGGCGGTGCAGGTTTGGTGGGGTTCGGTAGTTGGGGATGGGCTCCTCTGACCGCGACACGGAGTTGGGGCTGATAACGGGTTGGCCGACGGCCGCTGCTGGGAGCGGCGGGCGACATCACGGCTCGACCCACCCCAACCCCTCCCCCGCGGCTCACGACACCGGTCGGCAGCGGCTCACCGGCACGGCAGAAGTGGTGGCTAGCACGTGCTGGTGTGCTGGGGAGAAACTCGTGAAAAGGTGGATCGCAAGGTGGAAAGGCCACTGCAGTGCCTTGATGTCGGAAATGCGGGCGGAAATACACGCCGTAGTGTATTTTATGCGAATTCTCTGGTATGCTTGGATGCTTCTATTGCGAGCTTCGATGTACTTCCTTTACTTACCTAGCTGCGCATGTCAAAAAGCAATCAGTTTCAATAAGGACGCAGCCAGCGGCCGACAACTGAGCGGTAGCTCCTCATCCACCACCCATCGGGTCCACTTGACAAATCCTGGTGGGATAGATGCTTTACGCTTTTGGGTTTGACGATGTGTTCAGTGTCGCAGGCCGACAACAGCAAAACAACTGCTTCCATTGTGATACGGGGTTGAAGGAAGCCTCACAACCGTGCCCAGGGAGGATGCCGAAGCCGTCTCCCCGAAATGTGTTAGTGGTGGTCGGCTGTTTCTCCTACATGTTGGTAGTGGTCGACTGTTTCTCCTGCTCAAACGTTGCTGTCCTCCAACTCTGAACACCAGACCGTTGGACCAAGCAACTGTGTGGAACTACGTGAACTATGAGCCGTGTGCAAATGGTATTTTAAATGTTCGATGGCTACTGGAAATGTATCAAAAATCTCAAATCTTAAGGTGCTGTTCCTGGTGATATTGCAGTAGGGGCGCTATTAAAATTGTGTGTTTTTGTCGACAAGGCTTCGTATTATTTGACGTTTTTGATGTACAGCCATTTCATTTTGTCGACTGCTAAACTTATTTTTATAACAATGCATCGTCGGAAAGCTTAAAAATATCTTCCCCAAGCCGTGGGTTTCATTTCATCGTACTTATTTTTCGTGTCAACTTTACCGGTACCAAAAAACTTGCGTCACAAATCCCAGTAGCCCTGCTATGATTAGTCCAAAGTAAGGACAAAATCGATGTAACAACTGATATGACAGGCCGTGGCTTTGCCAGGCGGCATGTGACTGCCTGCCTGGGATGGCTTGTTATGCCCTACCTTATCAGAAAAAAATACTATTATTAACGTGGCGGCCCTGTTTTGGTCCGTGCACGTCCCAGTGACGCCGGAGGAATGACGCTTGGGACGTCTCAGTACCCCCAATCGCTATCGTCCGGTTTGGGTGTCCTTGTTAAAGGCGGTGTTTTGAACCATCTCGCGTCCTTGATTCGGTACCTTCATCTTAGCGGTGATGTCACATACGCAATGCGAAAATTAACCAACTGTCGTTAACTTGTTGGCACTAACACTGACAAGGAGTATGCCCTTGGACAGTTATTCGCAGCATTCTGTCGTCTTTGCCCGAATTACTACTTCCTCTCTGGGAGATGTTCGGAGTCCGACAAGGAACCGAAACAGTCTGGAGACGTTGGGTGTCTTGTGCGCGGCTGCAACAGATCATTGGTGATAGGATGAACCTTGTTAGACAAGAGCCTGAAGAAGATCTACACTTAATGCATGCGTGTTTGTCCTGAGTATTCGCACCGTCACAACCCTCAATGGTGACCATGGTTTGCGATGGGCGCCAAATGACCGCTGCAGTCGGCGCGCCCGAAAACACCAATCAACAACAAAATGTGTTTTGAAAGGCCGTCTGAACTGGAGAGGGCGGCTGAGTGGCGCTGGCCAGGAGCGGGGTGGCGCTGGACGGAGTGGCGCTGACTGGAGTGGTGCTGACGTGAGTGGCGCTGGCCGGAGTGGCACTGGCCGGAGTGGAGGGGCGCTGGCCGGAGTGGCACTGGTGGCCGGAGTGGAGGGGCGCTGGCCGGAGTGGTGTGGCGCTGGCCGGAGTGGCGCTGGCCCGAGAAACCAATAAAATTCAATCTATCACCCCCGAGTTACGTGTGGTGCCTGCTTACCCACTCCCAATGCCTGCTTCACTCACTGGTGCAAACGTTCCGTTGCCAGACGGGTGAAAACACGACGTGTGGCTGACCATGTGTCGGGCCTCCCGTGACTGTTACGCCTGCGGCCTGTGGCGCGTGACGGGCACGCCCGTACCGTGACGCCCGTGACGCGTGCTCCCGCGGTCCGGCAGGGAACGCGGACGGCCCGATCTCGCCGTTCCATGACATCCCGCTGTACGCCGACGCCGAGAAGAAGGTGTTCAACATGGTGGTGGAGGTGCCGCGCTGGACCAACGCCAAAATGGAGGTCAGTCTGGCTCCTCTGACCTGACCGGGCCGCGGTGGGCGGCGGACTGTTGTATCGCGTGTTCAGACAGGTCTGGCCCTGTCGCTTGCCCGGGTGGTCCCCTGGACGGACGGCTCTCTATGTGGCAGTTGGACTGATGAAAACGCTCCGTTGCATGTGCGAACTGCTGTTGACTCTTACCCTGAACTGCTGATGACTTACGCTGAACTGTTGACTCTTACGCAGAACTGCTGTTGACTCTTACGCTTCTTGCCTTACTGTCGAATGGATTTGGCACGAACTTGTCCTTGTTTGCAATTTTGGCAATGAACCATAACTTACAACGATGTCAAAGGAACCCGAATACTTGAGCAGAGCGGCAGGCAGTAACAGAGCTGGCGAACACAAATGGTGTAACGCAACCCAGCGGTGGGTGCCGGGGGCGTAACGTGCGCGCTCGGAGCCTATGTGCCTGACCTGTGCCCTGTACGCGCCGGCAGGGGGGGGGGGGGGAGGAGCGCCGCTGTCGGCTCCCGGGCCGGGGTGGTCCGTCGGCCGGCCCGGTCCGGACCCACGGCAAATAAACTGCAGCTGGGCGGTCGACCGACTCCGGACGGCGACGCTGCGGCGGCCGTCGCCCCGTTCGCGGTGGTCGGCCTGTGCGACGGCTGGTGCGTCGGCGGCAGACGCGGCGCAAGGCCGTGCCGAGGCGTCAGTGAGCTGCTTCCCGGCGCCGTGCTACACCGCCGGCCGCCATGGCTCGGGGCGAGGGGAAAGGCCGCTGGACTGCGTCCTGGCGCGCTGGGACGGGGAGGGGAGGGAGGGGGGGGGGGGGGGGGGGGGCAGCATATGGCTCAGTTGCGTTTGTTGGGCGGCGGCGCAGGGCCCTGCTACGGTGACCTCGGGTGGTGTGGTCCAGTAATCTCAAGAGGAGTAAAAAATTTCGGAGGAAAACAATCAGCATAAGCCTTTCGGACATTGTAGCAAGCTGTTATGGCGTGGTTAAAAAATATTCCACGCGCACTATGAAAGTGGCCGTTCATAGTTGTTGGTACCGCAAGTTATATTGCTTGGCGCCAGCATGTGTTGTCAAAACAAGATGCTTTCTTACGCCAGAAATGTTCTTCTGGGCTCGTTTTTTTCTGGTCTCGGCTCGGTTTTAGAATACGCCACAATGCCTCAAGTACCACGTCCAAAAATGTGGCTAGATCGAAGTGGATTGTGCAGTGTTTTCGATTGGCGCATTTACCCGAACTCGGCGTATTTAGTACAGCCGCGAATCTCGCGGTACCCTATTGAAAGTGGTGTGCTATTTGGTGCTCCCCCTCCCCGGTAAGATTCGATGTCAGATTCCCAGGGCCGGGGTACCTCTACCGTGACGTTCCCGCAGGAGTCGGTGCCACCCGCCTGTGCCGTACTGTCGCGGCGCTGCGCCTCGGTGGTGCGAGGCACGTGCCGCTCCGTTGGTGCTGCCTCAGCAGCGCGGCTCCCGCCGTCCCAGACACCAGCTGGGACACCGCTCACCGGCGCCGGGAGTGAGGTGCGGGATGACGGGAGGGACGGGGAGGAGGGGAGGGGGGGGGGCATTGTGCCGTAAGCCGTTGGCGTCGGCTGCAGACACCGCCTGTGGACTGTGAGCCGCTGCGGCGGCTGATGCAAGGCTGACACTGTCGCCGTCAGCTCGGGGACGGCGCGCGCGGTGCGGGATTCCCCCGCATGGCCGGCTGCCGCCGCCGCCGGTCATGGCCTCCGGCCTGATGCGTCAGCGACCGTGCGACGGGGTGCGACGAACGCGCCGCTCTTCACCCCGCTCTTCGCCCCGCTCGTCGTCCCGCTCTTCACCCCGCTCTTCACCCCGCTCTTCACCGTGCTCTTCACCGTGCTCTTCGTTCGGCTCTTCACCCCGCTCTTCACCCCGCTCTTCACCCCCCTCTTCACCGTGCTCTTCGTTCGGCTCTTCACCCCGCTCTTCACCCCGCTCTTCATCGTGCTCTTCGTTCGGCTCTTCACCCCGCTCTTCGCCCCGCTCTTCACCCCGCTCGTCGTCCCGCTCTTCACCCCGCTCTTCACCGTGCTCTTCACCGTGCTCTTCGTTCGGCTCTTCACCCCGCTCTTCACCCCGCTCTTCGCCCCGCTCTTCGTCCCGCTCTTCATCCCGCTCTTCACCCCGCTCGTCGTCCCGCTCTTCACCCCGCTCTTCGCCCCGCTCTTCGTCCCGCTCTTCACCCCGCTCTTCACCCCGCTCTTCACCCCGCTCTTCACCCCGCTCTTCGCCCCGCTCTTCACCCCGCTCTTCACCCCGCTCTTCACCCCGCTCTTCACCCCGCTCTTCACCCCGCTCTTCACCCCGCTCTTCACCCCGCTCTTCGCCCCGCTCTTCGTCCCGCTCTTCACCCCGCTCTTCACCCCGCTCTTCGCCTCGAGCGGCCTCGGCAGGCCCGCCGCCGGCCCAGCAGGCGACACCGGCGTGACGTCATGACAGCCGTGACGTCATGACAGCCGTGACGTCATGACAGCCGTGACGGTCGAGCGGCGCACTTGTGGAGAACAAATACATCTGTGGTCGTTCCCAACGCTTTCGCCAGCCCGTGAGCTTCGACTCCTTTGTCATTTGGGCGTTTGTCAGTTGTAGTAAAGTAATATCGTTTAGAAGAGGTGCAGAAAGGTGAAAACACCGGAGGTAGTCCCGAAACATGACCACGGGACGGGCGGGTACTGTTAGCAAAGCCGGTCTGCAAGTTCGCTTTTTCTGTTTTGTTCTGAGCGCTACGCACAAATGACAGGGGTGAGGGCATGGGCTTAAAGGTGCGCCACTGAAACTAAGGGTCATGATTCAGTTCAACGCCCAGCGAGACTGACTGTTTTTCATTGGATTGATTGTTTTTGCGACCTCATTCTCTCCAACATTGGAAAGAATGAGGTGGCAGGCAGTGACCATGAATGCCTATCTGCCGCCGTTGTCGTATCAGTCTCGCGTACTTCTGTCGGACGATGATAGCGGGCAGGCCCTCTCTTCACAGCCTGAGGTCGGAAGTCATAAATATGCTACGTGCTCTGACGTCGGCGGTCTGAAGTGTCCGTGACTTACTGTCGTGCAATCGCCGAGATTGCACTCGCCGCCGCGCGGTGTCAGCCCTGTCCGGGTGGATTTCAGACAGCGCGGCCGGCGGGCCCGACGCTGGCCGGGATCCATTCGCCCGCGCATTCGGTGACGTCACGTCCAGGGGCGGCGAGATCCTCATGTGTCAATGGACGGGAACGACGCGATTCGAACGCGCGAAACCTTTTTTTATTTTCCCCTCTGTTCATCTCGTCTGCCGTGTGTTCTGCCTGTGTATTACCAGCAATGACAATGCGCATTTTCGTGGTCGTTCATTACGTGTGGGGGGGGGGGGGGGCGTGCCCCTCGCTGAGCACATCGTGGCCTCCAGGCGTCGGAGAGAGAAGGTATGCAAGTGACACGGACGCCCGACGACATGTCAATTGCTACCGCACTCTTAACACGAAATGCCAAGGTACCCCGGAAAGGTGTTACGAGATATATTATGAAGTATGATTATATATGTATATTAGATATATAAAGCGTTGTCAGGTGCGTAGTCTCCTATTCAGTGCCCCCCCCCCGCCGGTTTGGGCTTCAGCCTCCCAACTTTGGGACTAAAGTGGGCAAAATCTGGGGAAACCTGTTTGTGGGCACATTTCAGGGGTAGGTTAGGTCACTGTTCAGACCCCCCACCCCCGCCAACTCAATTTCCGAAACCACTCCTGTGTGCTGTGTTTATATGTGGTTGAAGGATGACATCACGCGGGAAAAACAAGGTGCTGGATATGCATCATGTGCGGTGATCAGGGATCGGCCAGATGTCACAAACCGTCAACCGGCCGCGTGTGTACCGCTGTCCGTGCAGACGCAAGCGACTGCCTGCCCTCCCCCACCGTCTGCGGATGTGGGCGGAGACGTAACCCGGCCTCCGCCCGCTCACCTATGCAGAGACGACCTTCCGGCGCCGGTCAAAGGTCAAGCGCGCTGATTGGCCGACGGCCGGGGTGCGTGCCGTGTCTGGTGGCTAGGGTACTTCCGCCGCGCCGACGCGGTGGACTCAGTCCACGGACGGTCCGAGCGGAGGCCGAGCCGTCGGATTACAATGGATGTCTGTCTTACATGCGCGGTATTGACTCAGGTGCAGTCGGAGGCGCAGCTGTTGTAACGGCCCGAAATATGTTAAGCGGGGCAGTATCGGTGGACTTTGACTGACCTCAGCGTCCGTCCAGGTCCTCCACTATCGATGGTAACGATCTCGGCGAGTGCACGCTTGTATAGAGCAACTTATTATTCAATCGGACCATGCCTTGGGTCTGTTGACCCAGACACTGACGGAGAAAGGGGTAGGTATCCCTTCAAGGTCACAGGCTTTGGCAGCTACAGAACAGCTTCACTTGACCTTGCGCATTGGTCAAGGCGCGCTTGACCTCGCACATTCACCCCGAAAGGCCCTCATGAGACAGTGTCGCTTTGCATTCTCGTCAGATGGCCTTTATCTCATAGTTCTGCAATGAGCGCTTAACCGGCCCAACGTGCTCGTTTTCGTTCGTCTCAGGCACGGCAATGTGACTTCCTCATCTGCATATGACATTTTTTGGCGAAAGGTCATCGTAGGTCACCGAGTCAAATGCACCTGGAAATGCGTCAGACTGAACAGCCGATTGACCAAGGCCAAACTCCAGCAGTATGGCATCATGAGTTGAACACGGGATCGTGGCTCGGCAGGGTGTTCATCTGCTATCAAAATGAAACGACAGAACCGATATTTCTCCGGGGTCGCGATGATCGCGTACTCAATGGTACGCGTACAAAACGCGTACTTTTGCTCGGAATGGTACGTGAGTTGTAAGGCACGGTGGCGCACATCCCGTTGTTCGGGTCGACGCAGTGTACCGACTCGTCAGAGGCCGTGCCAGCCGCCGTGAGTTGCCACGACGCTCCCCGTCGGTCGGAGCGAGCGGGGCTGGTGGGACACGGTCTGGCACGCGCTGATCGCACCTGACCTGACCTTGTATGACCTGCACCTGACCTGACCCTATCTGACCTGCACGTGACCTGACTTGTACCTGACCTGGCCCGACCTGATCAGACCTTGCGTTCGGCAGATCGCCACCGGCGAGCGGCTGAACCCCATCAAGCAGGACACCAAGAAGGGCAAGCTGCGCTACGTGGCCAATGTGTTCCCGCACCACGGCTACATCTGGAACTACGGCGCCCTGCCTCAGGTCGGTGTCGGCTCGGTGGTACGCGGCCGGCGGCGGTACACAGCCTCGGGGGTACACGGCCGGCCTCGGTGGCACATGGCCGGCCCCGGGGGTACACGGCCGTCCGGCCGTGTACTCCCGGGCCGGCGCTCTCACAAAGGCAGCTGTGCACACTGGCTCAGGTTACAGTCACAGAATACGACCTGCGTTGTGCTCTCCGCCCGCTTTTGGTCCCTTGTTTAAGCGACGAGGGAGCTCGAGCATTTTTATCAAAGGGCATTCGCGTGCGGCGGCTGTAACATGGCGTTCAATGCCATTTGAACACACCAACACTTGTACGCGCTTTGGGTGTGCCATGCGCGAGCGCGAACGAGCATCCCGTGTCCGCGCCGTGTGGAATCTGAGTCGGGTCATGTTTTTACCAAAGATAGTGCACAATAGTCCAACTGGCTAGGCTTTGACAACGACTAGTTGCATTTCCTTCACGGCTGTGCAGACCTGTACCCGTTATATGGCGCCTCACACGCGCGGCTCGCGGCCGACCTCCCGGGCTGACGCCGGGCCCTGTCGGCAGACCTGGGAGAACCCGCACGTCACGGACGAGTCGACCGGCTTCATGGGCGACAATGACCCCATCGACGTCTGCGAGCTGGGCAGCAAGGTGAGGCGCCGCACGCGGCCGGCGGGTGACGTCATCGAAGCGGCCGGCGGAGGACGTCACTGAGGCGGGTGACGTCATCGGCTGGCGTCGGGCCGGACGGCGGGGCTGTGGCGGCCGTAGGCTCACCGGAAGAGGATTCAGCGGAGGAGGGGCAGTCCGCTGATGGCGCTGGCCGGTGGCCCGTGGCCCGCACTGAGTGTCTTCATACTTGTGTATTTCTGCTGTGTCGCCAGATGGTCGCAGCCGTTTAGCTCTGTAACTGCGGAATGGGGGGAGGGGGGGGGGGAATCCTCGGGTTTTCCTGTGGTGCATTGTGTTGGAGTTGTGGATGTGGATGAGATCACGCCCCTGCGGGCGTGATCGGGTGGCTCAGGTCAAGGTGGTCATGTGACGCCCCTCTACCGCCCTCCGCAGGTGCACCGCCGCGGTGAGGTGCCCCAGGTGAAGGTAGTCATGTGACGCCCCTGTGCCGGCCTCCGCAGGTGTGCCGGCAGGGTGAGGTGATCCAGGTGAAGGTGCTGGGAGTGCTGGCCCTGATCGACGAGGGCGAGACGGACTGGAAGCTCCTCGCCATCAACGTGGATGACCCGCTGGCCGAACAGCTGAACGGTAGGCCGGCGGGATGGCTGAACGGTCGGAACGGTGGCCGCGAGTGGGCCGGGCGCCGCCGCCCGGCCGGCTCGGAGCCTCCAAATGACCCGCACAGGGCTTCACAGCGGCTGGCACAGGGTCTCACAATGGCCGGCACAGGGCCTCACGGTGGCCTACACAGGGCCTCGCAGCGGCCGGCATGGGGCCTCACAGCGGCCGGTACGGAGTCTTACAGCGGCCACGGCCGAATGACGGCGGCACACCGTCTGCCATTCAGTCACATTAGCATGCCTCGACGGCGGCGGTCCTGCTGCATCTCTCATCCGCTGGCGGCCGCTGCTCGGCTGCCGGGGGGCCGCACAGCGCTGTGTGAGCTCTGGCGGCGACGGCCGCTGCTCGGCTGTCGGGGGCCGCACAGCGCTGTGTGAGCTCTGGTGGCGACGGTCCCTGCCGGCGGGACCGGCGGCCGGTCGCGCCGTGGCCGGCCCCGCCGCCGCGGCTGGGACGCGCGCTGGTGTGCCGACAGACGTGGGCGACGTGGAGAAGCTGATGCCCGGCTACCTGAGCGCCACCGTCGAGTGGCTCCGGCTGTACAAGGTGCCCGACGGCAAGCCGGAGAACAAGGTGAGGCCGCGGGGCCGCGGTCAGGGGTCACGGGTCACGGGTCACGGGTCACGGGCACGCAGGCGGCCGCGCGCGCTGGACGGCTGGCACGGGGTCGGGGCAGTGGTGCCGCAGACAATGGGCTGCGGGCGCCGCAGCGAGAGAGCGATGCTACCAAGCTACTAGAGCGAGCTACCAAGAGCTAGAGCGAGCTACCAACGCGCCACTCCGTCGGCATCTGTCGCTGCTTTTTGGTTGCTGTGTTTTAGGTCGCGTGGTTGTAAATGCTCTGTCATTATTATCGAGGCAGTGTTTTCCGTCTGGACCAGTGCACCGTAGCCCATCCTTGCTTGTCTCGACGCTTTTGCGTGATCACGTCGTGATGAGACAGTGCTTTCTCCTCGTTTGCCACTCGTCTGCCAGTGCACCATTGCGTGCTGCGGTTCTTACGCGTAGGGTATTGTTTGGCAGTGTCCTGGCATGTGGTAGGCTGGGCGGTGTCCGGGCGCCGCAGGCGCGTCATCTCATGCGACTGCGAGGGCGTGGGTTTGACTCCACACACCGGCCGCTTGTTTCGGCATTCATGACCGCCACCGGCGTGTAACACATCGCCAACAGGCGACTTGGTGCAGCGTGTGAGACGCAGAAGGGCGCTGAGTGTGCTGCGTCAGGCTGATTCCGTGACGGCGCAGTGAGCCAGGTGGTGAGTGACGCACGTCTCCGCGTGTCGGCAGTTCGCCTTCAACGGCGAGGCCAAGGACCGCGAGTTCGCTCACTGCGTGATCTCGGACACGGCCGACCAGTGGCGGGAGCTGGTCACGGGCAAGGCGGACGCCGGCGGCCTGGACATGTGAGAGATCATGTCCCCCCCCCTGTACCCCCTGTGTCTCGGGTCTGAGCCCCTCTGAGCGCCGGGGCAGCCCCCCCCCCCAAAAAAAAACCAGCGGATCTCCGGTGTTGTGTTTTGGGAGGGGTGGATCGGGTCACATGGTGGGGGGGGGGGGGGGGGAGAGGAAGGTGAAGCAAACCGGCAGTGGAGGTTCTCAAACACAACCACCCAACAAGATTCCGACGGAGCCCACGCCATGTCTAACAACTGCAATTTCTGCCCCTCAATTTGGATGCACTGTGACCTGATCAAACCGATCTAGACCGCGCAAAATGCATTGAAAACCAAAATTTCAAAACGGTTTCACTCTCGCGTGACCTTTCCTTCGCCTAGTGCAGCCGGCGGGTCACCACCTGTGGCGTGTGATTGCACCGTCGCCGACCTCCTCCAGCTGATTACCACAGTCTGTAGATGACGCCCGCTCGTGGACGGGTCCTCTCTCGGTCTGTGTTGGTCGTCGGTGGCGGCGGGGCCGTGTGTTGGGGGGCCGCCGCCGGCCTGTGGTGCAGAGAGCGCCCCCTGTGCTCTGACTCCGGCCCCCTGGAGCCGCCGCCGGCCTCTGGTATAGAGAGCTCCCTCTGTGTCGGCAGTCACACGGTGACCCTGGACGACGCCCAGATGAAGCTGGAGAAGGACGAGGCGGAGGCGGTGCTCGCCGGCGCCCCGACCCTCCACCCGCCGGCGCCGCTCGACAACAGTGCAGGTCAGACAGCGGGGCCCGCTCCCGGCTGCGTTCACGTGTTGGGTGCGACCGGTGAATGCTGTCGACTCTAGTTCTGTGCTGATTGGTTATGATCAGGTGACAAGAGGTCATTTAGTTCAGCACGTCAGGTTGGGTTGAGATGGTACCTTGCAGGCAAGAGATCCAGAGGTAAAGATCAAAGCAATCAATGTGCACAATACGATTTAGTCCTTGGAATTGTGGTTATCATGTATTGTTTTGCAAGCGTACCCTGTGTTCATTTAGTTGGATATGGTTGTGTAAGGGTTTTCATTATTTGACCTCCGTATTACGACCCTGTTCGCTGCCCGCGGCGCTCAATCGTGCCTGCTTTCCTCGAATTCCCGCCTGCTGTCGAATTCCGCCTTCTCTCCCCGAATTCCCGCCTGCTGTTCTTAAATTCCCGCCTGCTGTTATTAAATTCCCGCCTGCTGTTCTTAAATTCCCGCCTGCTCTCCTTAAATTCCCGCCTGCCCTCCTCGAATTCCTGCCTGCCCTCCTCGAATTCCTGCCTGCCCTCCTCGAATTCCCACCTGCTCTTCTTGAATTCCCGCCTGCTGTCCTTAAATTCCCGCCTGCCCCCCTCGAATTCCCGCCTGCCCTCCTCGAATTCCCGCATGCTCTCCTTGGATTCCCGCCTGCTCTTCTTGAATTCCCGCCTGCTCTTCTTGAATTCCCGTCTGCTGTCCTTAAATTCCCGTCTGCTCTCCGCGAATTCCCGTCTGCTCTTCTTGAATTCCCGCCTGCTGTCCTTAAATTTCCGCCTGATTTCCTCGAATTCCGGTATGACCGGTCGGTGTGCCACTCCAGCAGTCCACCGGAGCCGCCCAACCATCGTGCAGTGAGTCGGCCTCATTCGATCCCGGCGTTCTCACGTCCTCTTTTTTTCGCGTTTCCAGTCAACAAGGTGTCCTTCCTGTGCAACTCGAACTAGCCGCTGCTCCCTGCTGTCACGTGCGTGGACCGGCGTCCGTCTCGTGACGTCACGGCCGGCCCGCGGACGGTCTGTAACGTCACGGCGGAGAAGTCGTCTGGGATCTGAAACGCAGGCTCGGCCATGTCTATGTCTATGTCTAATGTCTAAAAAAATACACGTTGCTATGTCTATTCTACTCGGCACGAAGCTTTTAGGCGACGGTGCTTCGTTGTGATACTCAGACGTGTGCTCTGTACTTAAGGAACCAAGCTGCCAGCGAGATCAAACGTCGGCTCCCAAATTCGCGTACTTAATGCAGGCGACGCCGAAGCCCGCTCGTGTCATGTTCCAGGTTGTGGCCATGGGGCGACGGGTGAGTGTGTCCGCTGGTGGGTGGCCGGGCGTGCACGCGGAGCACTGTCGTACCGCCGTGAGCAACTCGTCCTGCACTGAACGACGCCAATACGCTTGCATCGTGTTCTGCGTCCTGCGTGTTCTGCGCTGTCGTCGGCAGAGTTGTCTGCCACGCGGTGTGTGCGTGCGCGCGTGCGTGCGTGCGTGCGGCGTGCGTGCGCGCGCGTGCGTGTTGGTGTTGTGTGTGTGTGGGAGCAGGTGCAGCGGCTGGAGAGGGAGAGGTCTCCGCCCGGGCATTGCGTGGGGATGGGGGGCCTGCACAACGAACGGGAGAGAGCCTGACGAGAGTTTGGGGTGCGTAAGCCTCGGGCCGCAGCAGCGCGAGGTCTTGCTTCTCCGGCTCCGCTGAAGCCAGCCTGAGTGCGGGGCGTCCGCCGGGTTGACGTGGGATGAAGCCGGAGCGGATCTCTGTCAGGCAGGCCTGCCCCGCCCCTCCTGCCGGTTTGGAGTGCCAGACGAGCGCCCGTGGCGCGCGCCGCCAGCCTGCAAACCCGGCTGGTCTTGGTCGTGTGTTGGACGCACCGGGCTCGACCTGACCAGACCTGACCTGACCAGGCCTGACCTGACCAGACTTGACCTGACCAGACGTAACCTGACCTGACCAGGCCTGGCCTGACCAGGCCTGACCTGACCAGACTTGACCTGACCAGACGTGACCAGACTGACCTGACCAGACCAGACCTGCCCAGACCTGACCTGAACTGACCAGGCCTGATCTAACCAGGCCAGACCTGACCAGACCAGACCAGACCAGACCAGACCTGACCAGACCAGACCTGACCAGACCAGACCTGACCTGACCTGACCTGACCTGACCTGACCAGACCAGACCTGACCTGACCTGAACTGACCAGGCATGATCTGACCTGAACTGACCAGGCATGATCTGACCAGGCCAGGCCAGACCTGACCTAGCTATCATTAAGGCGCTCTGCTTTATAGAGGTGGGCGAAGACAGTCTGCAAGTGATTTGATCGGATTCCCTAAGTGCCCTTTCGGCACTAAGGAGTTTTAATCCGGTCCCTTACGCAGGATGTTTTACTGCGTCTCGGCTCTCTGTACCGGGCTGGCAAGACCAAAGTACTTTGCTGGATTCCGAGCCACGTTGGTATTGCGGGAAATGAGCTGGCTGACTCTGCTGCAAAGCGTGCTACTCGTCGTCCCTGTCGCAGAGCGTTTCCGGTACCCGCCGCAGACCTGTACTCGCCCATCTCTGCCTTTTTGCGCGGGGAATGGCAGAGCACATGGGATGCGATGGACACCACTAAACTGAAAAACATCAAGCCAGTTGTTCAGGAATGGCAGTCATCCTATCGAAAGTCTAGACGGGAGGAAGTAATCCTGTGTCTGTTGCGGATTGGTCATACTTATGCTACACATCGATACCTACTATGTCACGACGAACTACCACGATGTCGCCACTGCAACACCACGCTCACAGTGGAACATGTGCTCATATGTTGTTCTATACTACGTGTTGAGCGTCTGAGGTTCTTTGGCCCGGCGGCGCCGTCCCTGACGCTCTCCGATTTACTAGCTGACAGCTCACCACATATCCAACATACCCTCAAGTTCGCATCGCATGTTAAGTTCTGCACTTTATATACACCTGCCTGTTTATATACACCTGCCTGAATAGTTATACCGCGTGTAGGAAGTTTTTAGGTTGCGGAAAGCTTCGCATCAATGACGCGTTCCTCACACAAATCAGCCATTTTCATTTCCGAATAATATATATTTTTTAGTCATTTACCGTCGTAGGTAGCCATTTTGCTGTTATGGGCGCAAAATGACCACAGTGGTCGGCGCGCCCTAAAGCCCCAATCAACAACAACAACCTGACCTAACCACGCCTGACCTGACGTGACCACGCCTGGCCTGAATTGACCTGACGTGATCGGGCCAGACCTGACCAAACCTGTCCATGTAAGGTTCGACCTGACCTGACCAGGCCTGACCAGACCAGACCAGACCTGACCAGACCTGACCTGACCAGGCCTGACCGTGTAAGGCTCCGACGGAGCGAGTTGAATGCACTCAGCCTCAGTCATCAGATTTCGCATTCTTGTTGTGGGGTGTTGCGTGGCGGTGGTTCTTGGTCATAGTCAAATATACCCTCGGCCTCATTTCAAGACACGATACATGCCTTATGGGCATGGTTTAGCACTTCATAAGGCAGCTATGTGGTGTGAAACGACTGGCGTTTGGCCACTTAACTGCACAAACTGATGCCCTAGGATGATCATTGGCTTGAACTGTCCTCTCTAGCCTTCCGCACACCTTGGTACTCATCGGCAACCAGCAGACCCACACCACCGAGCATAAACGTGGAGAGGTGATACGGGCACAAGGGAACCATTTCAGAGCCCCAGCGGGGTCGCGAAGACAATGTACCGGTGTTGGGGGGTTGACATTAGGGGGTGTCATCCGTATCGTTTAACACTATCAAAAAGTGGCAACATCGAGCGTTCGTGAGAATAGAGGTAGCTAGGAAGCAAAGCCTGCATGACGTCAAGTATACCATATTTGATGACGTCAGTGGCACGGAAGCCTCTCAGTTAGCTAGCTGACTGCTACACGACCCATTAGTTTGAATGGTGAGTATGTTTTGGTGGCGTGCGGCTGGCGCTTCCCGGCTGGACTCTGAATGAATGGTCCATGGTTTTGTCATGCGAACACAATTCTAGAAAGGAGGTTGAATCTCGGAACAGTTTACCTCATCAGAATTTTATATTCTTCCATGGGGTGTACATAACTAGGGGTTAAACGTCATGCGGCGTTTGCAGCGCATCGCGTATCGCAGTTGCTTGGCGCTTCATATCAGAGGGCTGCGATCAGTTGCCACGACTACGCCTTGTACGAGGGATCTCCTGTGCAGTTTGTCTTGAAGGATTGGTATCATTTGAAATGCCCGGTCTGTGAATATTATATTATGCATATGTGTACAACCCTTAAGTAAAAGACACTTGACTGTGGCATCATGAGGCCAATATCATAGGGTTTTAGTGTACTTACGTTACTGTACTCGCATCACTGTGATAAGAAGAGTGGGAGCTATAATAAGTCAGTATTGCAAATGTTCATGTAATCATACCTATAGACAGAGCAAATTATGCAGGTTGAGATGTTCAACCCTGCCACCAGGCACCAAAGGCACAGACAAGCCTAAGGCAATCTAACGACAAGCCAGCCTTGGACAAGCCTGGTCATGGAATGCAAGACACCACAAACGCCGCATGACATATAGCCCCGTGTTATATCATCATGCATGCAAAAATCGTACATTCTGATAACCCGTAACTGTTCCAGGACTCACTGTTTATTCCAGAAATGTGTGCGGATAGCGAAATAACGGATAATTTCTTCTCAGTCCAACGGAGAACCGCCAGCCGCACGCCACCAAAACATACTCACTATTCAAACTAATGGGTTGTGTGGCAGTCGGCTGGCTAACTGAGAGGCCTCCGTGCCACTGACGTCATCAAATATGGTATACTTGACGTCATACAGGCTTTGCTTCCAAACTACCACTATTCTCGCGCAAGCTCGATGTTGCCCCTTTTCGGACCGGACGGCTCTACCTCGTTACATAGCCTTGCCCACGGGTAAAGATTGCATTGAGATGGCAAAACACTATCCGTGAAGCCATCTAGTGTAGACACAGCCCGACGGGTAGTGGATCGAGTTCGTAAGAGAAATATTTCCCGTGAAATCATTCACTCTACAATTGCCCAGGCAATGCCACCGTCCATTTTCCCCGAATTTCGACCACTAATTTGACATGTTTTGGAAATCAATATGTACTTCTCACTCGTTGGAACGCCGAATTTCAAGCGTACCTACCAAATAATTGCACTCGCTCTGGGTGCATCAACAGAGACCGCCTCGTTTAGACAGGTTAAGGATTCAATGTCATTTTCCTGTCTGATTGGCCTTAAAACACAACAAATGTTGCAGCCATGTCAAAAACACGGTCCCCGAGATAACCATGCCAGGGACACGCCATCCAATTCGGAAAAGGACGCAGAACTGCGGAGCCAACAGAACTCGGCTGCGCTCAGTGCTTACCAATGACAATTTCCAAAGTGAAGGGCGTAATGCAAGCGTCACTTGACCTATCATGACCTGACCTAACCTGACCTTATACAAACGTAGCCCTAGCTATGGATGAACACCAACAGTAGCATACTATCAAATACAGCTCGCTGTCAAGTGGGGAAACTGGGTGCCTGCATAACACTTTTTATCTTCACACGCGCTGGGGTGTAATTTCCCAAGATATATAAAATCTGACTGTTCAGCTGACCTTAAAGGCCAACTAGCTGGCGCATTTAATGACACTGATGTGCGATGAGGCTTAATAACTAAATGTAGGCGTCACTATCGCAGATAGTGGTGCCTATTGGCATGCGTAGCCATACTGCAAGTGTTCACGTATTTAGAAGCAAACTTGTCCGATTTGAGCTACATGTTTCAAACACAGCTGCAAATCTGATCTTGATGCGCGACCGTAGAGCCCTGCGCCCACATGGCTTCCATATGAATGCAATTGGCTGCGCAATGTGGGGTTGACATGGCTACCATATGCTGGGGAGGATACATACAACATTTCACATTCATCATGTCAGCATGACATAGTCAGTACAGAGTGCCGCACTTCAGTTTGCTTGTGAGAGTGGTCGAGATAGTTCCATCATTTCCGTGGCAATTATATGTCCACAAATTTGCATAATTATCGTAGACCATAAAGAGGGATGTCAGAATAATTTCGAGGCGTCTGCAATGTACAGCACGAAGTTAGCCACCTCCAGCACAAAAATTCGTTAAAAATAGACATAGTTAAAGGTGAAATAGGTTGAATTTTCAGATAGCACAAAAGCTACACAAATTTTCCTCGAGCCCCTAAGGTAGAACAAAATAAACGAGTTAGTACAAATTTTACCTTTTAAGGCGATGACGATGATTTGGAGTTCCGGCGCGTCGAGGCAGATAGCCATGCAGCGCCTATGAAAAACAACCTACTGCTCGAAGCAGACTCAAATAGGAGCAGTAGCATGTGCGACCAGGTAGACGAACATATATATATATATATATATATATATATATATATATATATATATATATCTAATACCAGGTATTAGACACCTATGGGCAAGGCGATCTTTGCAGGGCATATGAGCGTGCCTGACCAAAAGGAGCAGAGTTGTCGCTACTAAATTAGGAGCCGACTTACGTGAAGAGCTGTTCGATAAAAAGCAAATATGAATACATTCAGTTCAGGTATAGATATGTTCAACGCTTTTATAGGACCTGGTAAATTAAGCATCAGCAGGGTGTAATTTGCCATATCTTTATTTTTATGACAAAGTAACCAAAGTACTCGAGCCGGCAATGCGTCTCTATTATGCCTAGCGACATGGGGGCAGTAATAGCGCAACTGCGACAGTTATTTCTGCAGCTTCGGACCTCCGTCACACGTGTGATCCGTGTGGTGCGTGGCTCGCGTAGGGGAGTTCGTCGCTCTTTTACTGTGGGGTAGTTTCAACTGTGGAAGGGCTGTGAAAGTGGTTCCGAGGCTTGGTGCACGTTTAAAAAACGTGGAACGGGAAGTGTGATCTTTGTGATTTTTACTGTTATAGGTTAATAGATTTCTTTCTACCATGGGTAAGAAGGGGAGAGGTAAAAAGGTAAGTGAGCTTCATCAAGACCAAAGCGATATTCCAATATGCTTGGGTGGATGGAAGGAACAACTGCCACTCATGGGCAGTACTTCAGAGAATATGGCTGCATCTGATATGCATCAATAAATTTACCAGAAGCATTTTAGAGGAAAGGAACATGAATATTACTTGTGCTACTCTGCAACACACTAATCTCTACATTATATAATAAGTGTGTGCATCTATATTCATTTAGATGGTCCTTGCTGATCACACAACATGCAGAGCTTTAAGGCTCTTATTAACTTTTTAGATAAGTTCTTGGTTTGGTCACTCAATTCAAATATTTTTTACTTAAGGAGAGGGAACAGCCCTTCTTGATGTTGGGGTGGGGCTGGGTGTACTTGGGGTCAAGGGTCAAGGTCCTTAGGGTCAAGTTTTATCATTGTCAACAGCCAGGGGGCCAGGGGAAAGGGACCCAACATTGGTTTTTGTTATGCACTGGTCTGATTTGCAAAAGTTGATAGATTAGTCCAGATAATTGGTGCAGCCAACTTCTCTGCTTGGGACAGTTGCTGATCATTTCATGGTCAGGTGATCTGTAAGGTTTTGTTCTGTGATGATCTTATTTGCACATACTGCTTGGCTCAAGCTTTGTTAGAATCACTTTGAATTTGTCATCAATGTTTTGTATTCTGTCTTGACATAACTAAATTTAAAGCATACATAAATGCATGAAATATTTCATAATGCAAAAGGTAAAATCTTATGGTTCCCAGCTGCCATGCACATAATAGGCTGTCTGAAATATCATTGTTTGCCAGTCTGAAAGCTATGGCAAGCATGGCAGCATGTTTGGGACAGACAGAATCCTGCATCAAAGAAGATAGTAAACTGCTCCATTGTGGGCAGGTTTTGTTATCCTTATTTAGCTTCAGAAATATAATCTGCCATTATATATAACAATCTTCTGTGATATAATAAATTCCCACAGTAGTCTTATTCAGTATTTTATGCCTGAATATTTTGATAAGCTATCCTAACTTGAAACTTATTTGTCACCAATTTCATGACAAGATCTCATCTGTATTTACCATGGTTTGCAGACTGGGTTGTTTGTGGTTGGTTTGCCTGTTCAGCACAAGCAGCAGATCTTGTGCTAGCAAAATGCTTTCTGCTTGCTAAATAAATTTTGTCTCATTTATATTTTGGACTACCCCTGCCTTTGTGGCTTGTTACCCCTTTGTTTTTGTACATAGCTTTGTGTTTCATAGCGCTGCCTGAGCCCTGGCCCAGCCCACTCCCTGCCCCATAGTGCCACAAGATGCACCAAAATCATGTGAGGTTCCTCAGTGGAGGAATTCCTGCCTCTAAACTTCCAAAGCTTAAGATTTCCAAAATCTGCCCCAAATTTCATGTTTTGCCCCAGCACAGCACTGATGAGACATCATTGAAATCTGCCATGTCTTGCAGACTGAGCCCAGGTCCAACATCCCAGAGATTAGGTCTGCTAATTAGGTTATTGTTTACACATTGTCAAAAATTTGGATAATATAATTGGATAATTACTCATATCATACCTCACACAAATTTCATGTCCAATTTTTTAAAGAACTAGCTCTGCCGTGGAAGTCAAACCAAGAGTTAATGTCACAGGATGAAGCAGCACACTGCAACACTGTTGATGATGTGCAATCAGTGATGGTTAATCCTTGTAATTGACATTTTAGGCAATGGTTTTGGAAATATAGGAGCAGGAGTTAATTCTATAGCTACAATACACTATGCTGACAATGACTGGTGATAAGTGGTTGACAGTGGACACAGAAAACACATGACTTAGTGGTATATTAGTGGAGGCCCATCTCTGAGGTAGGAGCCCATCATGTCTGGATTTGCCCACATTAGCTCTACAGCATGGTAAGGAGAACAAAGTAATCACATTTCCTCCTCCCTGTATCTCGCACTTGATCAAGTTCCAGTTGCCACCAGCCTGTTACCCCCTTTGCCTCCCTGTGCCCCATCATCAATGATGATGATTATGATGATGATGATGGTGGTGATGATGATGATTCATCAACATAGGATTCCATCCTGACGCAGTGCGCTACACACACCACAGGGTAAGACCCGGCGCAACAACGAGGCCTCGAAGACGACGGAGCCGGACGAGCTGAAGCGCGCCGCCCACTCGTTCGTGGTGTCACGCGGCAAGACCGGCAAATACGTCAGCCAGCTGGTGCTCAACATGCGCCGTGTGCTCGAGCCGTTCACAGCCTCCCAGCTCAAGGTGATGCCGGCGGCGAGTGGTGGGCTGGGTTGGGAGGGCCGAACGTGGCGGCACGTGGTGGGCTGGGGTGCACGCTGTGGGGACTGGCGCGGGTGCCGACCGTGGCGGCGCGTGGTGGGCTGGGGTGCACGCTGTGGTGACGGGCAGGGGTGCCAACCGTGGCGACGGGTGGTGGGCTGGGGTGCACGCTGTGGTGACGGGCAGGGGTGCCGACCGTGAGCATTGGGGGGGGGGGGGGGGGGGGCTTGCGCAAGCACAGCGGGGCGTGGTGTCTCCCCAGCTCCCCAGCTGGTGCTGCTGACGGGGATGGCTGGCTGGGCAGGGCCAGGCTGGGGCGTCTGTGTACCGCGGTGGACAGGGACGCGCACTCCTGGTCATCTCGGCTAATGGGTGGATAGGTGGAAACACGGTACCTCGACCGATCGCTGGCAGCTGAACCCCCCCAGACTTTGACAGCAGCCTTCTGTTTAGGCACGTATGTTACTGTTGATATGGCATATCATTGTTTGCCGCGTGGCAAAGCATGGGACGTAAAACTTTGTTCGTCGTGCACGTGTAATATCATCATGTATCACCACGTCGCCACGTCTAATCGTGGCGATATACTGTTGATAAATTTTCCGGTATCTGCATGAGCCGAAGATGTGTCTTTCTTGCCACGTAGCAGGATACTGCTTGCGTACTCCGAACATGTGTTTTTACGTCGGTGAAAGAACAGCAGGGCCTGGGACGCTCGGTGCCGACTGGGACGCATGTGACCTGGTGGCCGTCATTGTGACCTGATGACGTGTTTGTGACTGGTGACCGAGTTTGTGTCCGTCCGGCGCGTGCGGGAAGTCGTCTGAACGCAGAGTACCAGTGATCCTGCAGGAGGGCGCGCCCCAGACAGCCGTCCTCCCTGGGGCGGCGTGGAACGCCTCTGACCTGCCGCGTCTCACCACCCGCCGGTTTGTGTGTGTTGCGCCGCCGCCGCCGCCGCTGCCGCTCGGCTGTCTGACACGGGCCGCGTCGGCGGGCGCCACCCCCAGGCGAAGGGAACGACGGTGCGCGACCTGGCGTCGGTGGCCGGCCCGCTGGGGGTCACCCACCTCTGCCTCTTCACCCGCACGCAGATCTCCACCTACATGAAGCTGGCCAAGTTCCCGCGCGGACCCACACTCACCTTCAGGTCAGTCGGGAGGTCGACGAAACACGCGCGTGCAGGTACGCACGCATACACGCACGCAGCACACACGCATGCACGCACACACGCATGCACACACGCACGCATGCACGCACACACACTCACTCACTCACTCACTCACTCACTCACTCACTCACTCACTCACTCACTCACTCACTCACTCACTCACTCACTCACTCACTCACTCACTCACTCACGTCAAGTTACTCACTCACTCATGCGCACGCCGATCAATAGCGCGCAGGACGCGCTAAACACGCGCCACAAACACGGCACGCACACACGGCACCACGCACGCACACACGCACGCACCACACGCCACCGCACACCACACACGCACACGCACACACCCACGTACACGCACGCGCACGCGCACACGCACAACGCACACGCACGCGCACACGCACACACACACGCACACACGCACACGCACAAACACGGACCATCCGTAAGGTTTCACATGTTCAGTATGACCAAGGTGCCATGTTTAACTTCGAAACCGCAGTCAGTCCTCTCACACCTCTCACACACACTCGCAGGTCCTAAGACGCAAAACGAGCATTGGTCACGACGGCAGTATGGAATACATGAGCAGATGCTCAGAGCTCCTGGCTGGACTGGTTCCCACGCCGCCGCCTTGCCATTGTGGTCGCGTTCGTCCCAGTTGGCGGACACGTACGGACTCAGTGTCTACCACGCTCGTCTGTGTCACGTGGCAGGATACGGCACCAGCTTTTGAACAAGAAGTATATAGCGGTGTTGTGAGTGTCGGGTCACCAGCGGCGGTGTGACCGGTGTCGGGTCACCGGCGGCGGTGTGACCGGTGTCGGGTCACCAGCGGCGGTGTGACCGGTGTCGGGTCACCAGCGGCGGTGTGCCGGGTCGGGCACGGCGCGTGTTGCACCGGCGGGTCCGGGTCTGTCACCACGGTGTGTGACGGTGTCGGGTCACCAGCGGCGGTGTGACGGGTCGGTCACAGGGCGGTTGGTGTGAACCGGTGTCGGTCACACGGCAGTTGACGGGTGTGCGGGTCACCGGGTGTGACCGGTGTCGGTCACCCGGCGGTGGACCGGTGTCGTGTCACCGGCCCGCGTGGACCGGTGGTCGGGTCACCAGAGGGCCGGTGTGACCGGTGTCGGGTCACCGGCGGCGCCGTGACCGGTGTCGGGTCACCAGCGGCGGTGTGACCGGTGTCGGGTCACCGGCGGCGCTGTGACCGGTGTCGGGTCGGCAGGTGCACGACTACACCCTCAGCCGGGACGTACTGCACTCGCTGAAGCGGATGGTCACCTACAGCAAGCAGTTTCTGCACGGGCCGCTGCTCATCCTCAACAACTTCAGCGGGTCGGAGCCGCACGTACAGCTGATGGCCACCATGCTGCAGAACATGTTTCCCGTCCTGAACATCCACAAGGTGGGACCGGTGGGAATCACGAGTGGACAATTCCAGCATTGAGTGTCATAGGTTTTGCTTTTATCAAACTAAACATATCATGTGATTACGAAAGGCGGCTCTCTGATCTTTTCCATCGAATTGGCCACGTGTTGAGGCGCTTTTCGTTATATAAAAACGTGACTTAAACCCTGTCCGTTCATGCATCCAGTTTACATCTGTTCAGAGACGCGCTTACACACCGTGTCACTGATGAGTGGCGCCGAGACGTGTTCATGACTCTGATGTCACAAAGCTGAACAACCTGCCGTACAGCTGAAGCTGAACAACCTGCGACGGGCGGTGCTGTTCAGCTACAACGCCCAGGACCAGACCATCGACTTCCGCCACTACACCATCAAGGTGGTGCCCGTCGGCATCTCCAAGGGCGTTAAGAAGCTGGTCAACCGGACGCACGTGCCGAACATGGGCCGGCTGCAGGACATGGCCGACTTCGTCATGAAGTAGGTAGCGTGGGCGGAGCGGCCGCCCCCTGGTGGCGGCGGCCGGCGTGCAGTTCTGAGCGCTGGGGTGGACCGGGCGGGGCTGCGACGGCGCGCTGTTCACTGCTGCATCGCCTAGTTGCGTCACTGACTATTCCAAGTATTCAACATATGGAGCTTCAAGTGTTTGATATTTTCTCCCTCTTGTCGCTAGCTGGATGGGTGTTTGAGCTAACCTGATTCGCGGGGCCCAGCGGGCGTGGGACTGACCTTTGACCTGACCTGACCTGACGCGGCAGAATCAGCTACATTCGGAGGCAGAGTCAGTCAGAGGGCGAGGACGCCCCAGCAGTCCCCTGACCTGACCTGACCTGACCTGATCTGATCCACAGGGCTGGCTACATGTGTGAGCCAGAGGGCGAGGATGACCCCAGCAGTCCCATGACCTGACCTGACCTGGCATGACCCACAGGGCCGGCTACATGGATGAGTCAGAGGGCGAGGATGACTAGTAGTCCTCTGACCTGACCTGACCTGATCTGACCTGACCCACAGGGCAGGCTACATGAATGGGTCGGGAGGGCGAGGACGACCCCAGCAGTCCATTGACCTGACCTGACCTGACCTGACCTGACCTCACCTCACCTGACCCACAGGGCCGGCTACATGAGCGAGTCGGAGGGCGAGGACGACCCCAGCAGTCCATTGACCTGACCTGACCTGACCCACAGGGCCGGCTACATGAGTGAGTCGGAGGGCGAGGACGACCCCAGCAGTCCATTGACCTGACCTGACCTGACCCACAGGGCCGGCTACATGAGTGAGTCGGAGGGCGAGGATGACCCCAGCAGTCCCATGACCTGACCTGACCTGACCTGACCCACAGGGCCGGCTACATGAGTGAGTCGGAGGGCGAGGACGACCCAGCAGTCCATTGACCTGACCTGACCTGACCTGACCTGACCTGACCCACAGGGCCGGCTACATGAGTGAGTCGGAGGGCGAGGACGACCCCAGCAGTCCATTGACCTGACCTGACCTGACCCGACCTGACCTGACCTGACCTGACCCACAGGGCCGGCTACATGAGTGAGTCGGAGGGCGAGGACGACCCCAGCAGTCCATTGACCTGACCTGACCTGACCTGACCCGACCTGACCTGACCTGACCTGACCTGACCCACAGGGCCGGCTACATGAGTGAGTCGGAGGGCGAGGACGACCCCAGCAGTCACGTGGAGCTGCCCCAGCCGGTGCGGTCCCGGGGCAACATCGTCAACGCCCAGTCGGCGGTGCGGCTGGTGGAGCTGGGGCCGCGCCTGACGCTGCAGGTGCGGCGCCGGCGCTCGCCCGTCCGGCCGTGCTCACCCCTCGTGCCACCGACCGCCCGGGGCCGGTGTTGCGGAGCGGACGGCTTCGGTGCCGGCGTCGGATTGGGGCGTTCGAAAATGCATGCTTCATGCTCGTGTAAAGCTGTCTTACATAACAACTTTTCACACTTAAAGGTGGAAACCTGATACGGGGTGATGCACTGAAAACTTAATTGCTTTATGTAGCCTCCGTTTTTTGCTGTAATTTTTGCCCTGGTATTGTGGGTTTACGTTACCAGAATCGCTGATTGGTGACGTGAGTAGTGCCTGGTGACCAGTGACTGGTGACATGACATGTGACATGGTGACATGGTGAGTGAGAAGTGACTGGTGACGTGAGTAGTGACTGGTGACGTGAGTAGTGACTGGTGACGTGAGTAGTGACTGGTGACATGAATAGTGACTGGTGACGTGAGCAGTGACTGGTGACGTGAGTAGTGACTGGTGACATCAGTAGTGTTTGGTGACGTGAGTAGTGACTGGTGACGTGAGTAGTGACTGGTGACGTGAGCGGTGACTGATGACGTGAGTAGTGACTGGTGACGTGAGTAGTGACTGGTGACCAGTGACTGGTGACGTGAGCAGTGACTGGTGACGTGACCAGTGACTGGTGACGTGAGCAGTGACTGGTGACGTGAGTAGTGACTGGTGACGTGAGTAGTGACTGGTGACGTGAGCAGTGACTGGTGACGTGAGTAGTGACTGGTGACGTGAGTAGTGACTGGTGACGTGAGTAGTGACTGGTGACCAGTGACTGGTGACGTGAGCAGTGACTGGTGACGTGAGTAGTGACTGGTGACGTGAGTAGTGACTGGTGACCAGTGACTGGTGACGTGAGCAGTGACTGGTGACGTGAGCAGTGACTGGTGACGTGAGTAGTGACTGGTGACGTGAGTAGTGACTGGTGACGTGAGTAGTGACTGGTGATCGGTGGCTGGTGACGGGAGCGGCGACTGAGACGCCGTCAACTGAGTGATGACCCGTCCTGCCGCAGCTCATCAAGGCGGAGGCCGGCCTGGTGGGCGGAGAGGTGCTCTTCCACCAGCTGGTCAGCAAGACCGACGAGGAGCTGGAAGCCATCAGACTGCGCCGGGAGCAGCGGGAGTGAGTGTCCCCCGTCCCGGCACAGGCACGGCTGGAGGTCTCGGTCACAGGGCCGCCCGCAACACGGTCGCAGAACCCGGCCCGGTCAGGCCCGGGCGGGGCGCCTTACCCTGCGGTACTGAGCTGACCGACTCCTGTGTGAGGCGGGGATCAGAAGCAGTGAGGTGGCGAGGCTCTGAGGCGTTGCACAGTATAGAAATGGTGAACAATGCTGAGGACCCAGCTCAGGGCTCAAGGCTTGTAAGGCTCAGTTCAGCTTACAGCCGTGTTGTTCCCGCGCCTTTACTGACCACATCCTCACCCTGTCGCGTGGCGCGTGCCGTCCCATGCTCCCCGGTCCGTACTCGTGTCGCGTGCGTCGACAGCCGGGCCGACGTGTGTGGGGGGGGGGGGGGGGGAGGGGGACTGGCCGGTACGGCCGTCTGACCGTCCGTCTCGCTCTCCCCGCCCTCAGACAGCTAAAGGCCAGGCGCCGGGCGGAGCAACAGAGCAACGTGGAGCGGAAGGCGGCGCGCCGCGCCGAGCTGAGGGACCAGTCACTGGCGGGTGAGTGTCACAGGTCACAGACTGGGGAAGAGTCACAGATCACTGGTTGATGAGTGTCACAGGTCAGGGGTAGCAGAGTGTCGCATGTCACTGACTGGTGAGTGCCACAGGTCACTGACTGGTGAGTGTCAGTGGTGACGTCACTAGCGTCACTAGCGACGTCATGATGCTGTATTGCGGCGACAGGCAAGCAGTGGTGGTGATGAGAATGATCGTCATGTTGCACGTTGACACATCCGGCTGTGGGGGCCGGCGGTGTGACAATCACACTGAAAGACAGATGTCTTGTCCCGGTATGACACGGTTTGTCGGTATGGCACGGTATGTGGGTATGTCATGGTATGGTCGGTATGGCACTGTATGTCGGTATGACACAATATGCTGATGTCGGTACGGCACGGTATTTCGGTATGGAACAGTATGCCACTATGACACGGTATGGCGCTATGGCGGCATGACACAGTATGCCGGTATGGCACGGTATGGCGGAGGTGCCGTCTTACGACTGCTTCGCGTCACCCCATTTGGACTTGCCATCTCCGCCTGACCCGCTTCCTACCGCCGCGCACGGCCCCCTACTGTCGCTGGCGTTGCTTTGCTGACGCGGCGTGCGAGGAGTGAGTGTGCACGTCACCTGTATACAGTGGTATACGGGTGTATGCGTGTGTGTGCGGCGCTGAGGTGGGCCTGATCGGACCATCCGACCTGTCTACCCGCGCAGGCATGAAGAAGGCCATGGCGGACGCCGCCGCCGTCAAGGGAGACGACGGTGATGACGACGACGAGGACGATGTCGAGGAGGCCGACGGAGGAGAGGCCGGTCGGCGGCGGGAGGAGGACGGCTCGTCGGAGGAGGAGGGAGGACGGCGGCGCGGCCGACTCCGAGCCGGAGGAGGGCGAGGCCGCGGCTGACGCCGCCGAGGACGCCGCTTGGTACCGACGAGAGGTCGGCCTCGAGCCGGACGACGGTGAGGACTGGCGGAGTGAGGACTGAGGACAGCCGGAGGACTGAGTCTGGGGTCGGCCGGTTCGCCGTCTGGTGGTGGCGGGGACTCCGTCACTCGATCACTGAACTGTCGTCGATAGGGCGGCGCGATGGTGGACGAACGCGCGCTGCGCGAACGGGCGTCAGTTACGTGTTTCAAGGAGCTAATGCTTCGCCCAGCGTCCAGCGCCTCGCAATAAGCCGCACGTGAAACATCTGTATTTTATCACCCCGCTATCTAAAAATAGTGGCCATGTCTTGTCAGGGCTTGTTCGCCTTCGCTGGTGGCGCCTGGCGCCGCCCTGTTGACACCTCTCGCCCATTGTCTCGGCAGACTTCCGAGCCATCGCCTCCTCCGCCGGCGCCGCTCGGCCCACCACCAAACGCTTCGCCAAGAAGCGGCCGCGCAGGCGACGAAGCGCGAGGCGCAGGCGAAGCGGGCGCGGCCCGAGGAGGAGACTAGTCGGGCCGAGCGCTGGAAGCCGCGCAACAAGCGAGGCAAGCCCGTCTCGGGCGCCAAGGTGCGGCGTAAGCAGGCTCCGGCCAGTGGGCGGGGCCGGCCGGCCCGCGCACGCTGATTGGACGTGCTGACACCGCAGCGGACGCTGATTGGACGTGCTGGCACCGCAGCGGCGCACGCTGATTGAACGTGCTGGCACCGCAGCGGACGCTGATTGGACGCGACGCCTGGCGACGGTGGCGTAAGTCGACGGTGATTGGGCGTTGTGATCAGCACCGAACGGCGATTGGCCGGTTGGGTCACCAAGTCGACCAATCGCTGACCATTTCGCACGAATTGGTGTGGACGGTGACCATTGGTCGCGGGTGCATGTTCCCTGGTGCAACATGTCTGTTTTCGCGTGACCTCCCACTACGCGGTTGCGGGAGCCACATGGGAGTGGATCCGGAGGGTTTTGTTTGTGTTCGATCACGTACCGCCGAGAAACGGCGGCCTCTGTCAGAACGCCGGCTTGGCGGACCAACACGGCTCCGGCTGTGGCGAGGCCGTCGGCGGCCTGCGGCATGTTACGGAGCCGGGCAACGTGTCAGGCGCGCGACAGGCCGTGTTGAGGTACTGAGCGCGGCGCCAGCGCTGGTTCGCGTCCCCGGCCGGCGGCCGCGGCCGCCGCGGTGCCTGACCGTCGCGCTGTGCGCCAGCAGCGCCGTCTGCCGGGCAGTCGCAGCTCCGCCTCTGACGTCACCGCTCAGTCTGACGAATGGAGAGGCTCGAATACAGCTGCGGAGCGTGGACGCCGCACTGGATGGTTTTGTTGGATGTTGGCCAGTCGTCGACGAGAGCTGCGCTGATCGTGGCTTCCGCTGGCACCCGAACGCCACAATTACTGACAGTAAGCGTGAGTTGAGCTGCACCAGCTCAAGGCGACAGTGCGGGTAACGACGGCTGCGGGTACTGGGTCCGGGCCACCGTTCATCCGCCGTCACGGGTGGGAAAGCGAGCCCAGGCGAAGGCGCTGGTCGCCGCGTGCTCTATGGTCCCCTCCTGACGACCGCGCGGCCGAAGGCCCCCCGGGAGATGTCGAGAGGCCGGGCCTCGGGGATCGCCCGGCTGGCTGCGGCGGGTGAACGTGACCCTCGCGCTCTGCCCTGCCGTGGCGGCGGCGCTGGTGGCGTGCCGGCGCGGGCACGGCGTCTCGCGGCGACGTGTGGCCCGCCGGCGGGCGCCGCCCAGTCCGGGTGGCCCGGGGCAGCCGGCTTGCGGCGGCGCTCGTCGGGACACGTGCGCCTGACGTCTGTGTTTTCCATCGCTGCCACTGACGCGGATGTCGAGACTTGAGCCCGGAAAAGCGAGAACAAGGAGGCTCCGACGGGAAACGGCTGTCCTCGAAGGTCCTCGAAGGCGCGGAGACGCGTATTCTCGCTCTCGAAAAGCGTGGCGTTTTCAGGTAGCCGGCTAGCTGCTGAGGAGGCCTTCGGAACTTGTCTCCATCGCAGTCCTATCCAGGACCGTCGCCGTGAGCGGCCAGTGCAGCGACCGGTCTCGCTAAACGGGTCACCTCTGGGCGCGGGCCACTGGATACGGTGCACTGATCGGAACCGTCGCTGGATTGTAAATCCGCCTTGCCCTAGGGGCTCTGGAGTCGTGCACGGATCACTGGCTAGCCTCGTCGCTATCATGGAGCCCGCCAAAAACCACCACAATCAACGCCCGTCTCCGGGAACTTCAATCAGTCCGTAGTCCTAAAGCTGAAGGTGGGCGCCCCGAGCCTGGCGGTACCGTGATGACCCACGCCGCTGCCGGACCCTGCCTCCAGCACGCGAAGCTGGCGTGACGCGTGTGACGCTGGCGTGACGCGTCCCTGCGCGTCAGCAGGCGTCAGGCAGCAGGCATGGTGTCTCACGGGCGCGAGCCGGCCGAAATCTGTTCCGTTGAAGAAGACCGCGCACCTGTCCTGGCTAAATATATTTCCCCACACACCTTGCAAAACACGTGAATACATGCGACGCGGCATCTCGCCAAAAGCTAACCCTTCATAACGTGCGGCGTTCTGGGCCAGTTGCCACGTCCATGCATGCCCAGGAGTGCGCCGGCGTCCGTGCGGATTCCTCTGACCTCCCTCCGCGTGAAGGCGATGGCGCGTGACGCCCGCCGTCACGTGCGCCGCGCAGGCACGCAACGTAGCCAAGAGGAAGCAGCGGCGGCGGCATCCTGGGAGGTCAGCTGCCGCCAGCAGGACGCGAGCGGGCGTCTCGAGCAACGCCCCCGTGTATCGGAGCGAGCGAGCGAGAAATGTCAGCAGCGCCGAAGTGGCCCGTCAGCCACGGCTGCCCGTGAACAAGCCCTTCCTCCCTCCCTCCCTCCCAGACACCGAACCCACACACAGGCTGCGCGCGCGCCGCCTGGCGGCCGGCGGGAACACCTCGCGGCAGTGAACACGAGCGCGGCCAGACACCAACAACGAACGAGCGCTGGGCCGCCCGGCGCTGCTGCGCATGCGCCGTCCGGGCCAACATGCCGAGTGTTAGTCCGCAGAAGCCACATCCCGCAAAACGCCGCCGGCGTCCGGCGTCCGGCGCGCACAATTCACCGCGGATCGGCGCGGCGAGCGCGCACAGCTCGCCGCGGATCGGCGCGGCGAGCGCGTACAGTTCGCCGCGGATCGCCGTGGCGCAGGCCTGATTCCGGACAGATTTGGCAACCGAACAATAATCTGGAAAGGATAGCGCGACTCATAGGTAGACCACCCGTTGGAGAATGTCTGCGGTATGGAGAGGCACAATGATTAGCGCACTCGCGCGTCCTGTTACACAACGCCGCCGGGTCAAAACGCAGCGCAGTCGGATGACGTCACAGCGGCGTCCCCGGCTGCTGCAGATATCGCGGGTGTCCACCGTAGGTGACGTCATTTTGAGGTCATACCTCCTGGCACCGATACTGATTCTTCTAATGCTAGATATGGACCTGAAACAGATGGCGCGCGTACTTATATCCGAATCTGCCGATACTTGTGTGGCCAATGGCCGCGCCAGCGACATCCACAGTCTTCAACACGATGCGACAGTGCTCACACGCCTGGATCCGGCTCAAGCATGCCTTTCCAAGCCCAACGATTAAATGTGTTTAGTACGCGGGGATACTCCTCGTTCTCCTAACAACGCCGAGCTATATCGGTACCCGCACCGCGGCAGCGCTGGTTATGATCACACGGTCTTCATTTGGCGCTCAGTAGCTGTCAACGAAGCAGATAACGAGACTTTGCGTGACTTTGCGAGACTTTGCGATAACGAGACTCAGCGTCTTTGCACCGTGACCCCCATTGCGGCAACGAGAGAAGAGCACTCAAATACGGAGAAACGCGCGATAGAAGGGTGCTGCGGACGGCGGCATCCCGAGGTGGGAGATGTGACACACACAAGACGACGACACAAAGCACCAATCCTGAGCCAAAGTTTAGGTGCGCTGGTCACCGCCGACTGATCCGTCACGCGGCGGTCATGGCGCAGATGAATGGACCGACCGCATGTGACACGGACACCGAGAGGCTCAGGCCACCCGCCAAACCGGCGCTCAGCCCGTCTGGCCAATCATCTGCACACATCTAGAAACGTGTCAACGCTCAGTGACGGCGGCGCAAGCGTCTCGATGCTGGCGGAGGCGGCGCTGCCGGGAGCGGCGAGTCGGCCCGGATGATACAAACGACGGCGCGTGCCACGCAACACATGCCGCATGCCACACGACACATGCCGCACGAAATGTCAGACACATGTCACGCGCCGCACGTCATATGCCGCACGAAACATGCCGCACGCCACACAAACATGCCATACGCCACATGCCATGACACGCGACACATGACCCACACGTAACACGCCACATGCCACATGCCACACGACACGTGACACGCGTCACGTGACACACGCCACCGGTCAGCGGACCTGTAGCTGGCCGGCGATCTGCACCAGGCTCTTGACGCCCGGCATGAAGCCGGACACCTCGGCGAAGTTCGAGGCGGCCACCACGTTCTGCACCACCTGCTGGGCCGACTGCAGGTCGCCGTACTGCAGGTACTGCACCAGCTGGTGCAGGCCGGCCAGCGTGGCGGCCGACACGCGACCCGCGCGCAGCAGGTCATACAGCACCTGGGACACACGGGGTCACATGGATCAGGTCAAACAGCACCTGATACACACGGGGTCACATGGATCAGGTCATACAGCACCTGAGACACATAAGGTCACATGGATCAGGTCAAACAGCACCTGAGACACACGGGGTCACACGGATCAGGTCATACAGCACCTGAGACACACGGGGCGGACGAGCGCGACGAGGAATTCCCAAGAACAAAGGGCGACACGGCAGTCCTCTCACCAGGCATCTGTCACCAGGACTCCCTCCTCCTCCCGAGCCTGACCCGGCATCCCGGGTGACAGTGGGGACCACAGCTCGACACGCCGCCGGCCGGCACCGACCTGCAGTTTCCGCGAGACGTCGTCGAGCCGACGCCGGATCTGCGCGGGCGGCGCAGCGGCGGCGCACGCGTCCCTCAGCCGGTCCAGCGTGCTCTGCAGCACCGCGTGCTCCTCCGGCACCGGTCCTGCCGGGCGCGGACACGAGCACCGGTACAGAGTGGACAGGCTCACGACGCCGCCCGTCACGCGACGCCGGCCTCAGCTGAAGCTGACCGGGCGATCCGTATGACGGGACAGTACGCCGGGATCGCATAACGGAACTGCATGATGGGACTGCACGACGGGACTGTATGCCGGAACTTATGACGAGACTGCACGACGACTGTATGATGACTGTATGTCGGTACTGTATGCCGGAACCTATGACGAAACTGTACGCAGACTGTATGATGACTGTATGCCGGCACTGCATGCCGGAACTCATGACAAGACTGTGCGACGACTGTATGATGACTGTATGTCGGTACTGCATACCGGAACTCATGACAAGACTGTGCGACGACTGTATGATGACTGTATGTCGGGGCCGTATAACGGGACTGTATGACGGATCTGCGATCTGGCTGCCTTCTACCGAAGCGTCCAGCGGGCAGCCAACAGCTCGCGGAGGCGAGAGTCTCCGTTTTGAAAGCGCTTACGACATAGGCATTGAATTCACAGACTATGACAAGTCGCACGCACGCCCCCCCCCCCCCCCCCCCCGTATGGAGCTCAAGAAGCTACCGCGGTACACATACGCTGCAGCACCGCCATCGAGCTGTTCAATGTTCCATCGGGGTGCCCGATTTCAAGGCTTGACGCTCGGATGACAGAGACTTGACTACCTCCGCTGATGTTCCCCGACTCGGCCCAATACGTTCGATAAAAGGGATGCTGTAGCCGTTGATCGAAACTGATGCGGCGTTATCGTCACGCCGCGGGACTGTGCGCTGACGGCTGAGCGAGACGCCGGGCGGCGCCGCGGCCGTCCAGAGTGACCACCAGCACCGGCCCCGGCCCCGGCCGGGGACCTGTGTTCAGGCGTGGTCAGTCCCGCTGCTCTGGCGGGACTGCACAGGGGGGGGGGGGGGGAGGGGGGGGGGGGCGACGCCGACCGGTGACCGACAGCACCGCACGCGCCCGGCCCGGCGCCTCCCGAGGACGCAGCGGGAGCAGGCGAGCCAGGCGGAGAGGTCGGCTGCGGCCGGCGACTGCCTGTTCCGCCGCAGCCGCGGTGGTCGCCGGCCGCCTCCGCCTACCTTTGGGCACCGGCGGCTCTGGCTGAGGCGGCGGCGGAGTGGGCGCCGCCTGCGGCTGCTGCGCCGCCGCCGCCGGCTGGTACGGCGAGAACTGGCCAGACGGAGCCGGCGCCGCCGGCTGGTACGCGCCACCGGCCGGCGGGTACGCGCCGCCAGCTGGCGGGTACGCGCCGCCCGCCATCTGTCGGCGACCAAGCAACTCATAATGACACATTCTTCCGACAGGTGGCCACGGTATGGCTAAACATCCGGCGAGAGGTTAATGATGGTGATTTGGTGTTAGAGGGCGTGTCAGTGTCGGGCCATTTCGCGCCCACTCGATGATGGTTATCTCTCTCCGCGATGTCACGCGATACGTGTGTTGTGAACTAATATCAGGTATCACTGGTGCACTTACACTGAGGGACGAGTAAAAATAATGTCAAAAATACTGATGGTGAAAATCAGTCGTAAGAAAGCTCAACACCGTGAATACTGAGACCGGCTGAGAGTGGCTTTCGTCACAGGACGGACTGGCGACCTGGTGGGCTGGTGAGGTCCACCCTCACACGTGTTCGTTTGTTGTGTCTCTCCCACTCCCGCTCCCGTCCCTCTCCCCCTCCCCCCTTCCCCCCTCTCTCTCTCTCTCTCTCTCGCCCCGCTCTCACCCCGTACTGGCCGGCCGGCGCGGCCGGCATCATCTCCGCCGGGTTGTAGATGGGCTGCGTCACCGTCTGCAGCATCGACACGGTGGACGTGGCGACCTGCCGGCAGCGGACGCCGCTCTCAGTCCCGGGCCCGGCCCCGGCGTCAGGAGGCGGGCGGACGCGACGAGCGTCGCCGCCACGGCACCGAGCCGGCCGTCAGCACAGCCACACAGACGCAACAATCAGCGCCAATCGCGCACCAACGCAACAATCAGCGCCAATCGCGCGCCAACGCAACAATCAGCGCCAATCGCGCACCAACGCAACAATCAGCGCCAATCGCGCACCAATGCAACAATCAGCGCCAATCGCGCACCAACGCACGGTTAGGATCACACACAGCTCGCTGATAAAAGCTCGACATATCTCCCAAGTAGCGGCACAACTAATGAGCCATCCCACAACAACACGCTATCCAGGAGGTCCGGCGCCTGCACATCTCACACCCCGGCTGGAGAGAATGCGGCGTGCTGAGGTCCGACGGTGTGTGAGAAAGCGCGCGAGTCGCGAGCCGTTTTCAAACTGCAACGGCTCGGCAGGATATCGCCCGGCACATGCTAGCGCCCCCCCCCCCCCCCCCCCCCATTTGAAAACCCCGCAAAAGCCGCACGCTAACTGGCGCGCTACCCGACATATGCGTCCTCAGGTAGGTGCGGGCGTGATCCTCCTCGGCGGGCGTGATCCTCCCTGGCGGGCGCGTGACCCACCTTCCTGGACGAGGACCGGAGCGGCGGCGGGTCGTTCCAGCCGGGGCCGCTGCTGACCGCCGGCGCCAGGCCGGGGGCCGGCGGCGCGCCGTACTCGGCGCCTGCGGCGGGCAGAAGGAGCGGCCGTCACACGGCGGCCCTGCAGAGCCGTTCAGAGCCACACACAGCCGCACAGAGCTACAGAGCCTCACAGAGCCACACATAGACACACAGAGCCGCATAAAGCCGCAGCGAGCCACACAGAGTCACACAGAGCTACAGAGGCTCACAGAGTCCAACAGAGCCGCATAGAGCCGCAGAGTCACACAGAGCTACAGAGCCTCACAGAGCTGACCGCACAGAACCACTCATAGACAGACAGAGCCACACAGCTGAGTGCAGCCGCACAGAGCCGCACAACCACACAGAGCCACAGAGTCGAACAGAGCCGCACAGAGCCGCAGAGAGCCACAAAGAGTCACACGGAGCGGCACAGTCACAGAGCTGCACATAGCCACATAGCCACACAGCCACAGTCACACAAAGCCACACGACCACACAGCCGCACACAGCCGGGCCACACACCACGGCGACGCCGAGCGGCGGGCGACACACCACAGGCGGCAGTTGCTGGCTGTCGGCCGGAACCACTGACCGGTGGGCGCCGGTGCCGGGGTGAAGGTGCTGACCGCCGGCTCCTGCGGCATTCCCTGCATGTACTGCCCCGGCTGCTGCTGGTGATCACTGAAACACAACGCCGCGGCGTTTGGCTACTTGGTATTGGCGCTCCAGCGCGGTCAGCGGACGGCGGTCAGCGGAACTACGACAAGCAACGAGACCACATGCATCTTTTCCGATACGCTTGAGGGCTTAAGCTTGAGGACTGCGTTGTGCGTTGGCATGAGCGGCAAAGCCTCTTCGAGTCAGGCATGGCATGCCTTGATGGATTCCTGTTGTGAATATGTGTACGGCAAACGCTGATAGATTTGGTCAGAAGCGTGGATTTTGCCGGGTTGGACAAAAACAACGTCCGCTTCTTCCGCTGACTCTCGAAGTGGACAGACGGCCGGGCCACTACGGGGCCCTCAAACACGCGCCGTACCACAGCGAGCGCTGGCCGGCCGCGCAGGGGTCACCGACCTGCACTGGAGCGGGCGGGAGCGTGCGGGGGTCCCCGACCTGTACTGGGACGGGCGGGGGCGTGCGGGGGTCCCCGACCTGTACTGGGGCGGGTGAGTGCGTGCGGGGGTCACCGACCTGCACTGGGGCGGGCGCGGGCGTGCGGGGGTCACCGACCGGTACTGGAGCGGGCGAGGGCGTGCGGGGGTCACCGACCTGCGCTGGGGCGGGCGGGAGCGTGCGGGGGTCCCCGACCTGTACTGGGGCGGGTGAGTGCGTGCGGGGGTCACCGACCTGCACTGGGGCGGGCGCGGGCGTGCGGTGGTCACCGACCGGTACTGGAGCGGGCGAGGGCGTGCGGGGGTCACCGACCTGCGCTGGGGCGGGCGGGAGCGTGCGGGGGTCCCCGACCTGTACTGGAACGGGCGGGGGCGTGCGGGGGTCACCGACCTGTACTGGGGCGTGTAGAGGCTGGATGCCGGCGCCGCCACCTGGCCGTACATGGACACACCGGGGTCCACCATCTGACCCATGCTGAAACACGCCGGCCGGGGCGCGTCAGGCCGGGCCGGCCGGGTCCGGCCGGCAGCTCGCGCCACCACGCTCGGATAGTCGCAACACAGCTGGGACACACAGTCCCAGTCCCAGACGCTGGCAACGACCCCGCCTGAGAGACTCACACAGATTAGCAGACTGTGAGAGACCCGCAGAAGCGCCAATGGCTAGGACAGGCCACGACAGCAAATAACGACACGGGACACCAGCGGCACGGAACGGCGGCGACTGGCGAGACGAAGAGAAACGAAGCCGCCGTGTCCGGCTCCCCGTCTCCCTCCCGGGGCCCAGGGCGCTGTCTCCCTCAAGAAACCCGGGTCCCTCTCCCTCTCCTCTCTCTCTGTCTCCCCCCGAGGCCCCGGGGCCCTGTCTCCCCCCGAGGCCCGGGTCTCTGTCTCACTCCCTCTCCTCTCTCCTTGTCTCCCCCGAGGCCCGGATCCGTCTCCCCCCCCCCCCTCTCCTCTCCCCTCTCCTCCCGCCGTCTCCGACCGCCGCTCACCTGGCGCCGTAGCCGGGGGCGCCCGCCACGCTGGGGTCGGCGGCGTACTGGCGACGTCCGCCCAGTCGGTAGCCGCCGGCCGCGCCGCCGCCGGCCGCCGGTGGCGCCGCCATGCTCGTCGGCTGCCCGCGAAAACACTCAGGCGTTACAGTCACCGGCGCGACGAACGTCACAGGCGCTGACTGTACTGAGGGTTCGTATCGTACAACGCATATCAGAATACCGAAATTCATATCTATGCCATATGACCGTTGTGGTCAGTGCGCCCGCAAGCCTAAATCATCATCAAATCCATATCTATTGATGGTAAATGTCTTGACGAAAACGCTTCGCTAAGCTGGCAGCTACGACACCACTGCCATCATCGCCACTACCCACGCACTCATTTATCGTCATCACTGCCAGCGCATCACCACCAGCAATAAGGCCAAAAACGGGTGTAACGCGGCAGACGGCCAGGTCAATTGCGGGGCTCGTCTCTCGACGAACGCCGCGTTTGGATGGCGATTCGTGTAACGTATTGGGGGCGACTGGGGGCGAGACGCATACTTTGATGGAAGAAGGGCCAATGATTTCCGTGTGGCACCTCCCCAAAGTTTTCAGCACTGGAGTTGCCATGGTATGGCCGAGTGTGTGGGGGGGGGGGGGGAGGGGGAGACGGGGAACATTTGGGGAGGAACTCTTCACCCGTGGTGCCACGTATACCACGGTCCGGCGCGCGAGACGGCGGTGAGCGGCCCGGACCGTGCCGGGCGCACTAGCGGCTCGTCACGCACCTGAGCGGCCGGCACCAGCGTGGGCATGAGCGGCGTCACTGGAGCCACCGGCGCCGGCTGGTGCGGCTGGTGCGGCTGGTGCGGCTGCACCGGCGCCGCCGGGCGCACCGGCATCGCAGACGGCACCGCGGCGGGCGTCTGGCGGCGGCGGCTAGTTACAACCGGCCGTAATCGGACCATACCGGTCGAGACCGGACTGCACCGGCCGTGAACGGACCATACCAGCCGTAACCGGACCGTACCGGCCGAGGCCGAGTCACACCACGCCACGCACATCACACAACAGGACACGACGCCATGGTCTGCCAGTGACTGTGACGTCCTCAGTCTCATTGTACGGCAATCACTCAGGTTCCTAGAGTGCGACGACTAATATCCGTGAACACCTGGCTGTCTGAGAGAGCTGATGACCACACCGCTAACTGACCTCGTCGTCTGAGAGAGAGAGAGAGAGCTGAGGAAAACACAGCTGAGCAGGACCACACAGTGGCAAGCTCCGGCCCTGGCACGCATCCACACCCCCGCGACGAGCGCAGGCGCGCTGCTGCAGCGGCGACGGCGCCCCGTCCCGCAGCCTGCGCAGCCTCGGCCGGCACAGGCGCCCGGACTGGCACCGCTTGGCACACGGACAGCACCGCGCCGCTGAGAGCCCGCGCTCGCACGGCGGGAGCGGCGCCGAGCGACCCGCGGTGACCTCGCGCCCGCTGAGACTGACCTGGTAGCCGCGCGTGGCGGCCGCCGAGAAGCGGGCGGCCGGCGCCGGCTGCCGCTGCGCCGGCGCCGCCGGCGCCAGCGTCTGCTGCACGCGCTCACAGAGCGCCACGGCCGCCGGCTGCCGACAGGTGGCGCGCGGGTCAGCGCCGCGGCCGACGTCGCGCGGTCGGACGGGCCGGCGAACGCGGCGGCGGCGACGGCGCCGGCAGCCGGGATACCGCCCAGTCACGCGGGACCCGGCCACGGCGCCGGCAGTCCCCGGACAAAGTGGGCGGCGTGGGCTGTCATATGCGAACATCTCAACGCAGTGACGTTGCTTGAGACTGAAGTGAGAATCATGGGTTCCTGCATGAGAAATTCGGACACTCTAGAACAGAGGTGACACACAACGACTCGCACTGCCAGCCGGGGCCCAGTCCCAAACGCTGTCCGAGCCTGTAGACATCCCTCTCCCGACTGGAAGCGGCCTCACTTACGTCCATGCAATCGGCCAGGTAGCCCAGCGCCGTCTCCAGGCTGCCCTGCGACGTGAGGAGCTCGGCATAGCGCAGCAGCTTGCGCTGCATGACGCCAGATGTCAGCTGCGTCGCGGCGCCGGCCAGCTGGTTAGCCCGGTACAGCGTCATCACCTGCTCCATCAGGTCCTGCCAGAGAGGCGAGCCCGGCGGCGTCACGACCACGCCATCACGCGCTCCATCAGCCCGCCGGGCGCGTCACGTCACGTCACGTCACGTCACGTCACGGTCCAATCCATCAGGGGCCCAGACGCATCACGTGAAACGTCACGACACCGCCGCTTGAATTGACCGGCGAGCCGTGCAGCGGCGCCCGGCGGAAGACGGCCACATCAGGCCTCCGCTACGGCAGGCTTCCCTGCGTACCCCGCTGCCCCCCCCCCCCCTTCGTTCAGCTGCTGAAGGAAAGGCCCTGGTCTCGGCCACAAACACGCATCCAGAGGCGACCACCGCGTGGCTAGCCGGCGGCGCGCGGCCCCGGCCGGCCCACCTGCAGGGCGCGCGACGAGGTGGCGTCGGGCCGCGTGCGCTCCCAGCACTCGACCAGCCGGTCCACGCTGCCGGCGCAGACGTAGCAGAGCAGCGCGTTGGTCCACATGGCCTCCGTGTGCTGCAGCTCGAGCCGCGCGCCCAGCGCCTCTGCCGGGGCGGCGGCGGTCAAGCAGGCGGTCAGACTGGTCAGACGGGTCAGACGGGTCAGACTGGTCAGACGGGCGGTCAGACGGACGGTCAGACTGGGAAGCCAGACTGGGCGGTCAGACCAGGTGGTCAGACTGGTCAAACTGGGCGGTCAGACAGGTCAGACGGGCAGTCAGACGGGTCAGACTGGGGACACACAGACAGGACTCGCAACCGCGTCCGCACCTGCCATGTGAAACATGGTGATTGGAGTGCGGAGACACACCATGGGCACATTTGGGCACATTAACCTAGCAAAAATGTTGCCTATAATTTTCCTAACCACGTATCTTTGTTTCTAAGTGCATCATGAGTGCCTTTTCATAGGGCCTGCACTATGACTCCAACGGAGAACGCGCTACATAAATTATCCCCCTGAGTGTCCGTGTTCTTGGCGGATTCGCCCAACCATGCAGTTAGCAAAAAAAAAACCCAGAACAAAGAAAACAGTGACGATGGGGTGGGGAATGACCATTCGCGCCAGTCCCGGAGCATCTTCCCCTCCCGCTCTGACTGGTGCGGCTCCCCCGGTCCGCGGCGCCGGCGTCGACTGACCGCAGAGCGTGGCCGTCTGCTCGGGCGGCGCGTGGGTGAGCACGGCCACCAGCGCCTCGCGCCACGAGCCCGGGTCACAGCGGGAGACGACCGTCGACCAGTCCCGGCTGACCAGCGCCGACACCAGCCGCGACAGGTCCGTCTTCAGCGACTGGGAATACACGGGACAGGAAACATCGTCACATGTCACAGGGAACACCAGCCGCGACACGTCCGTCTTCACCGACTGGGAACGCGGAGCAGGGAACACCGTCATACAGGGGGCGAGCAGTCGCGCCAGCACCGGCACAACGCCGTCGTCAGGAAGGCGTCGGCGCTACCAGCTGTGGCATTTCCGCCGGTAATCGTCCCACCGCTGGCGTCCGGTGCATCCCTGATCTGCAGACCCCAATACCCACCCCCTAACACGCCCCCGACATCTGAACCCCCCGCCCAGGGCCGGAGCGCCCCCCCCCCCCCTTCCGTCCCTCTCCATCTCCCTCTCTCTGTCTCTCCCGCTCCCCTCTCCCACTCCACCTCTCCTCTCCCCTCTCCCACTCCCTCCTCCCCATCTCCTCCCTCTCCCTCCTCTTCCCTCTCCTCTCCCTCTCCCACTCCCCTCCCTCCCACTCCACCTCTCCCCATCTCTCTCCCTCTCCCTCCTTCTTCCCTCCCCCTCTCCCACTCCCCATCTCTCTCCCTCTCCCTCCCTTCTCCCCTCTTCCACTCCTCCTCTCCCTCTCCCCCCCTCTCTCCCCCTCTCCCCTCTCCCCATCTCTCTCCCTCTCCCCTCTCTCTCCCTCTCTCCCGCTGTCTCTCCCGCCATGCCGTTTGCGACACCCGGCCGCCCTCCGGCCGCCGTGCGCCGGCCGGCTGCGAGCCGCACCTCCAGGTAGGCGTCGCGCGTCGACTCGAACAGCTGCTGGGAGGTGGCGAGCGCGATGATGAGCGCGTCGGCAGTGCGGTCGGCCTGCACGCACCGCTCCACAGCCTCGGCCATGTCGCCGCGCAGGATGGCCTGCGACACCATGCCGTCCGTGTCGTCCCCTGGCGGCGCATGCAGCAAGGTCACGGCGGTGGTCACAAGGTCACAACGGGTCAAGGTGGGGGTCACATCGGAGTCACAGCGGGGGTCACGGCGGAGGCCACGGTGGGAGTCACTGCGGAGGTCACGGCGGGGTCGCGCCGGGTCAAAGTGGGGTCACATCGGGCCACACCGGGGTCACGGCACGGGTCACGGCAGGGTCACACCGGGGTCACGATGGAATGCCACGCCGAGTCAAGGCGGAGTCACCGCCGGTTAGACGAGCCCACACCGGAGCACGTGACGTTGGGAGAGGTGACACAGAGATCAGGGGAGGTCAGAGAAGGCCACACCAGGGTCACGACAGACGTGAAAGGTCACGCCGCAGTCCGGCAGCCACAGGTCGCGCAGGTCACGCCGGGGTCGAGGCGGGTCAGCAAGGCGCCGCACCGATCGCGGAGCGTCACTGAAGGTCTTATCGAGGTCACGGGCGGTCCGGAGAGGTCACACTGGGGTCAGGTGAGGTCAACGGCGGCCCAACCCGGCTCACTTGGAGCTCACACGTGGTGACACGAGGTCATGGCGCTGGGCGACACACCGGGAGACATGCCCTACGCCGGTCCGAGAGGTCGTCACGGAGCCGGCGGCGGCGGCGGAGCCCGGCTGGGCTCGTTTGACAGAAGTCACACGGTCACACGACCGCAGCGGCAGGGGTACACGGCCGCCCTCAGTGGCCAGGCCACGGCGCCGGCGCCGGCTCAAGCGGCGCGTTGGGCAGCGAAACGCAGACGTGGTGCAGCAAACAAGATGGATCAGTCAATTAAAACGATAACGCGGGCCTCTGACTAACCAAGCTTCGCCCAAACTGACACCAAAGTTACGTAAATTTTTCGGTGTATTTGCGAGGAGCTTATTAAGACAGATAAGACAGTACTAATAATCTTATTCCTTGAAGAAAACCAGGAGAATGGAGATATAGATGTGTTGAGATCTCGGCCACATGGCTTCATCGAATTATCAAAAATTTATCCTGTTTTTTTTTCTTCTTCTTCTGAGAAATAAGGCTATTACTATCATATTATCTACCAAAATGACATCAAATTTAAGGTGCACACAGAGTGACAACCGACCAGCTAATTCCCAACCTCCGGATTGTCTACAGAACAACCGGAAAAGGTAGTTCACTTGTGCGGGCAGCATCCCAGAGTGTGAGCCGGTTGCACTTCATGACCGTTTCAACGCGCCACGTGCCATTGGTTTTGCTCTCACAGCCCGGATCAGAGCAAAGCGAGGACGCACCTGCCGGGATGTCGAAGAGTTCCTCAGGTTCGGCCGTCGGCGACTCACTAGCGCCGCCCTGTGAGCGCGCGATGAAGTCGAACTCATCCTCGGCGCCGTTCTGTGGCGCCTCCTCCGCGTGCATGTCCTGAATAAACGAAGTTGGAAGGAAATGAATCACTGGATTTTCATTTGGTGCACGTTTGCAAGGCATTAAAGGCAGTCGAGGTGTGCTCCCCGAAGCATGCACGCAACTCTAACACCAGGCAAGACACGAGGGCGACACACGAGGGCGAGACACGAGGGCGAGACACGAGGGCGAGACGCGAGGGCGAGACACGAGGGCGAGACACGAGGGCGAGACACGAGGGCGCGAGGGCGAGACACGGAGGCAAGACACGAGGGCGAGACACGAGGGCGAGACACGAGGGCGAGACACGAGGGCGAGACGCGAGGGCGAGACACGAGGGCGAGACACGAGGGCGAGACGCGAGGGCGAGACACGAGGGCGAGACACGAGGGCGAGACGCGAGGGCGAGACGCGAGGGCGAGACACGAGGGCGCGAGGGCGAGACACGGAGGCAAGACACGAGGGCGAGACGCGAGGGCGACACACGAGGGCGACACACGAGGGCGAGACACGAGGGCGAGACACGAGGGCGAGACACGAGGGCGAGACGGCGAGACGCGAGGGCGAGACGCGAGGGCGAGACGCGAGGGCGAGACACGAGGGCGAGACGCGAGGGCGAGACACGAGGGCGAGACACGAGGGCGAGACGCGAGGGCGAGACGCGAGGGCGAGACACGAGGGCGAGACGCAAGGGCGAGACACGAGGGCGAGACGCGAGGGCGAGACGCGAAAGCGAGTAACAGACACGTGCTACGGAACACGACCAAACCGCACACCCGTCTCGGACCCGCCCAACGGCGGCCCCAAGTAGAGGGCACAGCCGGCCCGCGCCAGTGCCCGCCTCCTCCTGAGCAGCTCCCTGGCTGCACTCAGCACGCGCGGCACGTGCGGCACGTGCGCGGCTGCCGAGCGCGGCGGTTGTGCGGCAGGAGGGGGGGGGGAGGGGGCGAAGAGTCAGCGGGCGAGCCGCCGCCGCCGCCGCCCACCTGCAATCCCTGGTCGGAGTCGCCGCCGCTGCCGCCGCCGTCCGCCTGCTGACTCTGGTACCCGAGCAGACCGAGCAGCTCGGCGCGCGGGTCGGCGCTGAAGCGGGCCGCCAGGAAGCGCCAGACGGGCCGGTCCGGCTCGGCCGCCGACTCGGCCCGCTCGGCGCAGTACGCGGGCAGGCCGTCCGACAGCAGCACCTGGCGGCCGGGGCGGCGGGCGACGTCAGACGCCGGTCCCCTGCGCCGGCGGCGGTCCGGCGCCGGCGGCGGACACGTGCCCGCGGCGGACGCATGCCCGCGGCGGACGCGTGCCCGCGGCGGACGCGTGCCACCCGACGCCGCCGTCGCCGCCGACTCTCGCGACAGAAAATCGTGGCGAGCGAGTCCAGACGTGCCGCCGTGCAGCATCAGACAATCCTAGCCGCCATCTCTGACGGGTCGCGCGTACTGGAACGATGCGCAGACTGCCGCGTGATGTAGATTCTGAGACATCGCTTAACTACCGCCGAATTCCCCCCACGGTTCACCGCCGACAGAACATGCGTTCCACACATGTTCGTCCTCGATCACACCTCCCTCTGCGCTTGCTTACGCTTCAGTTCGCGAACTACCTGACATTAGCCAACAGCGGACCTCCGAGGTCGCGGCCGGCCGCCGACTGACCTGCTGGAACTGCTCGGAGCGCTGCACCAGCTCAGGGTCGGTGACCACCTGACGGACCTCCACCAGCCGCTGGGGTCGGCCGCCGTCGGTCGGCTTCTCGTGGTGGAACGACACCAGCCGGCCGCCGAACTGGAGCGGACGGGGCGCGCGGCCGGTGAGGGTGCAGCCGGACAGACGCCCGCCTCACGAACACGTAGCGGGGCGGGGTCCGGACACAGCGCGCCGCTGGCGCTGGAGTCGAGGCGCCGCACGGGCTGAGCACGTGCCCACTTACGTTGTCACTGGCCTCTCAACACATCACGCCACCGACAGCGTCGCGGTCAGCATCAGGTGCAGCACCGTCGCATTTGAAATTCGGAAAATCCCGATCGCACTAAACACAACGTCGGGGCGCAGTGGGCGGCCAATTAACGCTCACACAGCCGCCGCAATACGCCTGAAAACGCCATCTGCGTGTTCGAGAGCAGATGTCTGCGTGTGCCGAGCCGTCGACAGCTGCACCTCCGGCAGCGAAGCCATCAGCTGAGGTTAGCCACTCACTCCAAAGGTGGCGCCACAGGGCCGGCGCATCCAGCCGGGCGGCCGCGTGAGCGGCACGGACGTGCGCCGCTGCACGGCCGGTAGCGCCGCCGCCACGCCCGCCATGTCCGGGAACGAGTCCACCAGCTGCCGGTGCCGGACAAGGACACCGTCAGGCAGACACAGGTGTCTGACAGACACGTGCCAGGCAAATATGTGTCTGACACAGCTCTAGCTCTGACAGATGGCCTACCCTGGCTTCACAGGCCTCTCCAGCCAGAAGCCACACCTGTGAAACAAGCCGCCACAACGTGGCGGACATGACAGGCATACAGCACACGAAGCAAACCACTTGTTTCAGAGCCGTGTGTGCCTTTGTATGCTATGTATACTTTCAGTACACTTTGTAGGCGCATGCCTCATACGGCGGCCCCATGCACGGCACGAAGACAGCATACCCGCCGGTGGTATGCCCTGACGTGCGCGCTGTAACGGTGCTGGGTGGAGCACAAAGGCGGCGCACAACAACAGCTGCGAACAGCACGCCCGGCCGCCGGCCGCATCGCTCGGCGCGCCAGGTACGGCGCGGGCGACGCCGGGGGGGGGGGGGCGAGGGGGAGACTGCATCCTCGGCCGCCCGCCGCCCACCTACCGTAGACTGGCCGGAGAGACGGGCGGCTCCTCCACCCTTGCCCATGACGTCTGTAGACGGAGACGCGGCCGTCGAAGCTGGAGGCGGCGATGAGGGCAGGGTCCCGCTGGACACCACCGTACCGAGAAGTTCCACTGCGGCGACGCGGACAGCTCGGCAACCTGACGGTCACAACAGCCCGGCACCAGCCGTCACCACACTGGTGCCGTCCAGACAGGCCAGCACCAGCCGTCACCACATGGTACCGTCCAGACAGGCCAGCACCAGGCGTCACCACACTGGTGCCGTCCAGACAGGCCAGCACCAGCCGTCACCACACTGGTGCCGTCAAGACAGGCCAGCATCAGGCCGTCACCCACAACTGGTGCCGGCCGGGTTCGCGCGCCACCGCGGCCAAGATCACTGGAGAGGCGTTGCTGTGTCCAGCAGAGGGTCGGCAGGTTAGCGCGCCATGCGCACATCAACAACGCGTTATTCTCCTTGGAGATCGCGCTACATCCCGATGAATCACTTCCAGCGGAACACTGACATGCGGCGGCGCAGTGCTACCCCAGCTCGCTGGTACCGCACCACTGTACGTCACTGTCATCCTCTGAGCGAGCCGGGGTGGCCGACGGCGGGGGGGGGGGGGGGGGAGACCCCGTGGGCACACTCACCACCTCGCCGCCGGCAGTGTCGGCGTGCGGGTCCCAGCAGAGGATCTTGTCGTCCTTTCCGGCGCTGAGCAGCAGGTGAGAGTCGCGCTCGCACCAGGCCAGGGACAGGATACCCCTGGCGGCCAGGTCACGGGCGTTACGGCCGTGCCCGCGGCGTCACGGTCCGGTCACCGGACCGGCCAGCGGCGACATCGCTCACCCAGCAGTCACTGACACAGCGCACCGCCCGGCACTATCCTGCCCTCCCACCAAACCAGACCAGACCAGACCAGACCAGACCAGACCAGGCCGGCACAACACAGCCAAGCCCAGCCCAGTCCGGCCCAGCACAGCTCAGCCCCGCCCGGCTCACTTTTGATGTCGCTGGAGCGTTTTGAGCGGCGAGGTGGCGAATCGCAGATCCCACAGTTGGATGGTGGGCGTGTGGTCGTCCTCGCTGGCCAGCACCAGCTGCGTGGCCACCTCCGGGTGCCACGCCAGAACCTTACACTTCATCTGCCGGCCACCGGCGCACGGTCAGAACCTTAAACTTCATCTGCTGACCTTGTGTAATCTGACCTTACAGCTGACCTTACACCTCAACTGCCATCGGTCACAAGGTGAGAGCCTTACACTTCATCTGCTGCCTGCTGTCAGTCACCTGGTCAGAGCCTTACACCTCATCTGCTGACCTTGTGTAATTTGACTTTACAGCTGACCTTACACCTCATCTGCCGTCGGTCACACGGTCAGAGCCTTACACTTCATCTGCCGACTGCCGTCAGTCACACGCGGCCAGCCCCCGACGGAAGCCTCAGCGCCCCGCCAGTGGTGACGCAGCTGGCGGTCCGGCCGCAGCCCGGCTGCTGCCCGGACCGGACTGGACCGTATGTCTGACGGACGGCACCAGCCGGCCAGTCAGCTGAGCCGCGGCCCTGACACCGGCCTTCAGCGACACGACCCGACCCGGCGCCCCAGCCAGCCGTCACCGGCCAGAACCAGCTCCAGCCAGTCAGAACCGGCTCCATCCGGCCAGAACCGGCTCCAGCCTGCCAGAACCGGCTTCAGCCGGCCAGAACCGGCTCCAGCCTGCCAGAGCCGGCCCAGCCGGTCAGGTCTGAGCCGCGCGCGGCGACGCCTGCCCCCGTCCGTGCCACTCACCCCCGCCTGGCCGTCGCTGACTTTGATGATGGGCTCGTTCTTGCGCAGGTCCCACACCACGCAACGAGACGTGAACGTCGACGCCATGATGTGCTGAACCTGGTGACGTCACGCACACACGTCACGGTGACGTCACAACGCGCCGACGAACGTCACTCCACAGAAACACTGAACGCAGCGGAACACAACAAATCGGGCGCACGTAAGGCAAAACAGGCCCGTTACGTCACAGACAAACGTTTTCGTGCATGTCGGATGTCATCATGTACCGCACCAGAAGAATGATCAGGCGACTTGCATGACCGTGGGACACTATTGCACGACGTCATCAGCAGACACACGCCAATACAAGAACCGTGCGAAAGAAACGGGGAAAAACCGAGACCATCATCGCCGCGGACGAGCGCCGGCGCGACGCGCGGAGAAACAACGGCTCAGGTCCGCCGGCCGCCGGTCGGAAGCGTGCACGGCGCGTGCCGTGCACGCCGGCGCGCGTGCCGTGCACGTCGGCGCGCGTGCCGTGCACGCTGGCCGATCGGAGCCGGCCGCGGCGCACACATCACCCGGCGCACGGCTCCGGCGAGCTGCGCGCCGGGCGGGCGGTGCGGCGCGCTACGGCCGGAGCCGCCGGCGAGCCTCAGCCTTCTTCCCGCCGCCGGTTGGTGCGCTGTTTATGCACTGACGCTTTAAGCGGGGCGATCACGACGCCACAACCAGGCGTGACTTTGCGTCCTTTTCGCTTATGTGGAGATGGCCTACTCCGAGCGTCCGTAGCTAGCGTGGCGGTTGTGATGTGGCGGATAATGCCGCGGAGTACAGCTGTACACGACACAGCTGTGCGCACGCACGCCGGCTGCGGTCGCGCCTCCGACATAATTTATCACATCGCGTCACGCAACGTCACGAGCCTGGTCCCGGGTGCTGTTCCTCGCGCCACCCCGGACCCCTGCACCGCCTGAAGCCTTCGGCGCCGCCGTCCGCGCTCGCCCACCCCGTCGCCGCAGTCCGGCCCCGGCCCGGCCTCGACTGGCTGGTGCGCCGACCCGACCCGACACGCCGGCGTGCGCCGTCTGATGGGCCCCCCGCCGACGCCGGCGACGCGCCACGCCACCGACAGCCGACACAACTTCGAGATGACAGGTGCTGGGCCCACGTCCGGCACGGGCTGTGCTGGTGAGCGAGCCGGCCTCTGGCCCGTCCGTCTGTTTCAGCACACACACACACACATCACGTGACGTGGCCCAGCCCGCCGGCCGAGCCCTCACTGACACACGGTCGTCCAGCGTCGCCCCCGGCGCGGTCCAGGCCTGGTCTCGGAGCGCCTGAGAGCAGGCCAGCGGTCCTAGGTGCGGTGCGGTGCGGTGCGGTGCGGTGCGGTGCGGTGCGGTGCGGTGCGGTGCGGTGCGGTGCGGCGCGGCGCGGTTCATCGCGGTGCGGCGCGGTTCATCGCGGTGCGGCGCGGTGCGGTTCACCGCGGTGCGGCGCGGTTCATCGCGGTGCGGCGCGGTTCGGCGCGGTGCAGCCCGGTGCAGCACGCCGCGGCGGCGCGGCGTGCGAGCACACCTGTTTGTTCCAGCTGACGGCCGACACGTCCTCGGACGGCTGCGCCTTGGCTCCGGGCGTCATGGGTGTGCTGGGGCTGTTCAGGTCCCAGATGAACAGCTCCGAGTCGGCGGCACCCGACGCCAGCAGGTTCGCCTGCGGAGACGCGCACGGACACGGCGGTCAGTCCCGGACGGCGTAACAGGGAACACTCATCACTCAGGCGGCAGCGGCGACAGGGACGCGTCACAGACAGCCGGCGTCGCGCCGGCCCCACGGACCGCTGGTCAGATCCGCATAGCCTGGGTGTGCGTCTGCCGGGTACGTGTGCGCTCGCGGTCCAACTGCTCCCACCAATCACAAACGCACTCGCACCTGAACGCATCTGACTTTCAGCTCATATTTCAAGATAGAGCTAAGCGTGTAGCTGTGCGCGAGCCGGCGTCACTGGGCGTGGCTGCAGCACCCGCCTGCAGCGGCGGGCCAGCGCACCTGGAAGGGGTTGAAGTCGAGCGCGCGCACGGCGCCCGAGTGTCGGCTGACGGTCTCCAGCAGTGCCGGCCGGCCGTCCAGCAGCTGCTGGGCGTCGTACAGGCTGATGAGGCCGCCGTCGGCGCCGCCGACGATGACACCGGCCGGCCGCTGGCCGCCCAGACCGTGCGCGCCCCACGACACGCAATGGAACCTGCGGTCGCGCCCGGGCGGGGGACGGTCAGATGGAGCGTGTCAGCCGGCACCGGGCACACGCCGAGCGTGGACGAATGAGCGCGGCGAAATCACAGCACTGGCGCGGTCATACCAGCCAAAACGTGCCTGCCGGCCAGACAGCCAGCCCGTGTCAGAGCATCACACCCAACACGCCCCTGCTGTGTCCACCACCTCCACCAGCCGCGACGCCTCGGGCCGCCGGCCGCACCGCTCGGCGCCGCCCTGCGCCGGCGCCGCCGCCGTCGGCCGCTCACCGCGCCGCCGTCTCGACGCTGGCCACCGCCGGCATGTCCAGCGACGGCTGGTCCAGCGCCAGGCTGAACACCTCTAGCCGAGCCGTCGACGAGAAGGTGGCGTCCAGCTGCTGGGCGGCGGTGCCGGCCGCCATCAGCACGCGCGGCAGCGGCGCCGGCGACCAGGCCACGTTGGCCGTCCGCTCTGCCTCCTTCACCTTCATGGCGGGCTGGGTCGGGCCGGGCTCCGCGGGCCTCGCACTGCCGGCCGCGGGGCAGGGCCGCGTCACCCACACGGCGACACATGGTGAGCGATGTGACATGATGGTGAGTAGCATGACACAATGGTGAGCAGCATGACACAATGGTGAGCGACGTGACACAATAGTTAATGATGTAACACAATGGTGAGTGTGTGACAATCGAGAGAGGTGTGGCATGATGGTGAGCAGGGTGATACAATGGTGAGTGATGTAGCACCACGACTAGAGGTGTGACACACAACTGCTGATGGTGGTGGCTGATGTTGTGTTCCAACATAGGGCAGCCCTCAAACCAGCCAGCTTTGTAAGTTCTGACCATTATATTCCTTAGATTACTTCTTGATGGATGAATGCCATCATGATGGCTTCATACATGACATGTGACATAATAAACAATACAAGCAATTCCCCTGCCAATTCAGTTTAACTTGAAAAAGTGGAGACTGACAAAGCATGACATGCCTGTTAACTGAATATTGAAATGCCATGTTCACACAGATATGCTAAATGTTTGGACTGTGTTTCCACACTGTTGTCATTTTCACACAACATCTGGCATCCCATTTCTCATGACTGCTGCCATGTGTAAGCTATCCCTAAGATTCTGAAAATACCTGGCATACATCCATGTACACATCACAACCCTGAAATCTCCTGGCAGTTTTAAGCCCAAACTACCAGCTTATCATTAGGAGACTGATACAAGTGACCTCTTACTTATTACAACAATGATTCATAATGGTTAGAAATATAGACCTACAACTAATGCAAATTTGAGCTTGAGGCTTGTACATGCAAGACACACTGAAGCAAAGACAACTACTGCACCCAATCCCACCCATGCAAAATTAGCTGCATAACCCACAGCAGTCCATGTGCCCTAAACCCCCTCCCCCACACAAAATTCAAAAGAAAACTACACTCAGGCACAGAATGATCAATTATGCATGGCCTGACAGGTCATAGAGCCTTCAGTAGTGTTCTACAACTGTTATGGCCTGCAGTGCAATACCCATCACAGCCTTCATGGCATAGAGTGACTGACTTAGCAAAGTTCAAAGCCAGTTTTAGATCCATGATCTAAATCAACAATCTCGATCTAACATGCAGGCAACAAAGAGAACTTCAGAGTATAAACCCAATAGAATGACATCTAATTTCTTTGCAGAAGAATCATTAAGAAATAATGTTTTTAATATAGTTCAGTATACATGTTATAAAACTTCCCATGCCACATTCTCTGCTTACAACCAGCAGTGTATGGAAATCTCATAATTCAAAAGTGGCATACTTCAAAGATATTTATCAAAAACCTGCTTTTGCATGTTGCAGTCATAATTTCCAACATGTTTAAAAAATATTAATTGTAAAATATATATTCACACTTACATCAACATTTAAGTAGCATACACACCACATCTAACAATTTTTATGGAGTGGGTATAATAAAGCCATGCGGTCAATTTGCACATAAACTAGGTATTTTATGACCACTTTTGGATCCATCTGAATTCTTATTAATACTAAGACAAGATACACAGATACCTTAATAAACCTGCACCTAGGCAAAATAAGACCAAAGAACAATACAGATCAGAAATCTACAAGCTGTCAACACATAAGTTTTTCACAAATTCATGCATGCCCACATGAAGTCTGAGCCCGAGTGACAATGACTGGTGTGTGGAGGGGGGGGGGGGGAGCCTAATGTCAACACTGTGGGGGAGGGGGAAATGGTATAACTATGGCCATCTGCCCCCTTGGCTACATACAGGCGAAGATATGGGCAGCCATTCCCATCCCAGATACTAGTTAAAAATAATATTTCCCTGTCTCCATCATTGCCATGAAAGGGTTAAATGGGTGCGGTAAGTTAAGCGGAATCCATGTCAAATCGCGTGGAAAACGGCCCACCTACCAAAAAGCCGATTTTTTTGCGGTCCCACAGCTAGCGACGTTCCGCTGCCACTGCACCCAACAGTGTGCTGCTGGGGTTAAGCTCAATAAAACCTAAACGAGGTAGGCACAGAACAGTGGGTCCTCGAAAGCCTTAGCTAATATACCTAACCGGTCAAGCAAAAACTCACGCAGTTCAATAACAACGCCCCCTCCTTATGCTTCCACCCGCGCAGCCCACACGAACACGATGCGCCGGCTTGTTGTTAGAGAACGCGTCAGCACGTACACCAGACAAAGGAAGTTTTGACCATTCCCTTCATGTGGACAGCATGCATCGATGGCATCTCAAGCTTTTCCCTTTTTTACTATATTCACGCTAGCAAAATATAGCTTTCACCTTATGTTGACACGACTCACTGATCTTAAGGCTTCTTCCTCAATAATATGTTTTTTCATGCTGTACCACTTTTCACTTCTAAGCAGAGAGTTTTGTCCTTCATGCGCCGCTTTTTTGGTCTCCAGCGCCATTCTTGCCTATGTTCTTGCCCCTATCATCGTCAGCCAAACAGCAGAAGCAACCGCAATTTCACTCTTATCCCGGATTATGGTATATTTTATGCTAGTCAGCTGAGTCGGCTCATGCCACTGTACAATCAAATAAATGTCCATGCAAGTATTTTGCTTTTTATTGGCAAGGGTGCAGTAACTTTATCGCAGCTCATTGCAGCTTTAGATCACTGCAGTGCTTTAAATTATATTGCAGCAGTTTAGTGACAGTGATGCGACTTAATGGCAGCAATTCCATCCTTGGCAGATGACAAAAGATGACATGCCCTCTCGCTTCAAGGCTATACCCTCCCCCTTTCTGCCGGCAACTGCCATCCGGGGCGCGCGGCGCTTGGCAACGGTATTGCAAATGGTGGATGGTGGTAGCGATCAGTAGAAAAGAAACCGAGCGATCTTCGTGAAGGTACCGAATTTTTGGCGTTTGCATGGCTATGGTCTTACTAGACAGGTAGCACGTGAGACGTTGGTAATGTACCAGTGGTTGAAGCATGCGTGCGCTTCTGAAGGTACCATTAATCGTTTGTGGGCGTGGCTCAGATATGGAGGCCAGGGAGCACGCTGACTGATACAGGTTTATGGGAAGTGGGGATGTCTGCATCCATGTTTCTGAGCAATGCATATTGCATAGAATGGATGTGTTTGTTCTTAGAGGTTGGTGCAGGTAATTCCTCCAAGAATCAGACTGCCAAAATCCATACATGAGCCAAACTTAAGGTCAAGCCAAAAAGTGCTGAATTTTCAAATCATTTTTGCATAAAAAATTGTTTAGGATCTTGGTGTGAAATGTCTTTGGCAGCATCTTGATTCCTGGAAAGATTTGCTATATATGTGCTGAAATTGGTGGTGGCTGTGCATTTAACTTGGGGGTCTCTTATTTTCCCTATGCATCAGCTAAAATCATTGCAGCTATGCTGGACATGTTCAGCATAGCCTCAGACAGACTAGCATGTTTTTGTGCAGTATGGATTAATAGAGGCTGATATTGGATTCTTCACATCCTCCAGTGATCAGAAGATGGCAGACATCAACAAAATAGCATCAGGGCAGGGTGGTAACATAAGTAACATTGGACCTGCACTGAAAATTTGGTAAAGGTTCTTAAAATTTGCAGCTTGTGCTTCATGGTGACCACTTTTACTACAGGTGGCCTAAATTGGGATGTATGCATGATTTTGTATTGGTTGTTTTCTCAGGAGTTGTGCTAAGTAGATCAGTTGATGTCCAAAATGAATTAGCCTGCTTCTGTGATATGTTTGAGATGTATGCATTTCCACGTGTACAAAATGTAATTAATAAATGTGCAAGCTGTGAAAAAGTAAGTGGCAGAAGCTTCCAAAAAATTAGGTGTGGAGGGGTGTTTATGTGTAGGCTTGTGATACATGTGACAGCATGGGGACAATTTGAATATTCTCCAAAGTAAATGGCAATGCTGGATCACATGCCCATGTTCATGCAGCACAGCTGTATGGTTATTCTGTGAGGCCCTAGTCATCATCCTGTGTTTTGCAAGATGATCACCTGGCATTTTTCTTGTGACTTTGGTTTAACATGCGCTTGGGCGGGGGGGCAAATTGACCCCCCCTCAAAGGTTTTCCAAAATGGTTTCTGAACGGCACTGCTACACTGCCAAATTTTGCCTAGTTGTGGACAATTGAATAGTGGATCATTTGACATCAAAAATTTAGATGAACCTTGTAAGGTCACTGACCTATGACAGGTCAAAGTAAGGCCATGGTTTCAGCAAAGGCAATTTCTAGGAATCCTTCAATCTGATCAAAAAATGAAGTGTTACATGAAGCCATACATCTCTGAGATTCTTTCTTGGACCTCACAACAGCTGAAAGCTTATTGATAACAGGAACTGCATTATACATCTTCCATGGACTTCTTAGAGGTCAGAATAGGTTATTGACTTCAAATGGCCCGGATCAACATTTTGTTTTAGGAACATACAGCCTAGCATAATCTTTGTTGCTTAGTCAAATGGAAAACTCAAAGCAATGTTGTATGATTTTGCTCACCTTCACCTGAAAAAGGTCAAACAAGGTCATTGACCTTGAATGAGAATATGACCTTGTGCTTAGAAACAGTTATCTAGGTTCTGGGGACAATTTGGAGACCAACCTGGAACTTGACCTTGTTTGACCTTTTTGACCCAAAGGACATATCCTAGGAACCTGAAACTTTTCCCTAAGTGTGTTCACATACAGATCAACACACCCTGTAAATGTGGTGTCTCTACCTTTCTTAGTTCCTGAGATCTCAGGGGTCAAATTTAGCCTCCCCCCCCCCCCACCGCCCGAGCGAAGAGTATCTAGCCGGCCACCCGGGCGCGTGTTAAGTTTGTCAGTCTTGACCTGGCAGCCATTGACATTCTTTTGTACAGAAGGGTGAAATGCAGCCGTGAGTGCTACTGTGTGGGAGTTACTGGAGAGAGGAGATTGCGAAGTGACATGTGCATGCATGATGGAGTTCACCAGTTCAACTAAGATTTTGTTTTGTCTTACCAGTTGTGTCATCCATTGTGCTGATCCCAAGGCGGGGCGATGTGCCCCTGTCATGATGGCTTGGATGACATGAAAAGAGTGTGTGCCTGAGGCTGACAGTGGTGTCCGTCTTTTTAGGGTAGATACCAGCCCAGTGCCATGGGCTCCACCTACCTGACGCGCAATGCGTTTCTCAAGGCCATCTCTGCCATCTACCTGATTGCCTTCATGTCATTGTACATGCAAATACCAGGTCAGTTTGGGATCTGACAAGCCTGGAATAGTTTTTTTTAGTACTTACTGATGAGAAGTAGTGTCATTAAGGTCAGTAATATTGTAATAATGCTGCATGATATTCAACTTGAGTGCTATTGAAGACATGTTGTTAACCAGCTGCTCTGAAGGTTTAGTGTGAAAACAGGCTATGAAAAACATGTTGTAAGTATGTTCCCAGGTGGGCAAGACATTGGGCAGTTTCTGAAGTGCTTCATAAAATAAATATCTCACTGATGACTGACTGGCGTCCAGTGCTCCAGGTCCAGCATCTGATGTCCAGTGTGCAACTCCTGACCACCCACTGTCACTCTCTGGACAGTGTCCTTTGTCTAGTATCCAGCCCCCGACCGCCGGCCGCCGATGGGTGTCCTGTGTCCTGTGTCCTGTGTCCTGTGTCCTGTGTCCAGCCCCCGACCGCCGGCCGCCGCTGACTGTCCGGTATTCAGTGTCCTGTGTCCAGCCCCCGACTGCTGGCCAGTGCTGGCTGTCCGGTATCCAGTGTCCTGTGTCCAGCCCCCGACCGCCGGCCGCCGATGGCTGTCCGGTGTCCAGTGTCCTGTGTCCAGCCCCCGACCACCGGTCACCGCTGCCCGGCAGGCCTGTACGGCGCCAGCGGCGTGCTGCCGGCGCACAGTCAGCTGTCGCCGGGTGGCGGCGCGGGCCCGACGCTGCTGCGGTGGCGCGCCGCACTCGGTCTGCACACCGGCCATGCCATGGAGCTGGCCGCGCTGACCGGCGCCCTGCTCGCCCTGCTCGCGTGAGTCGGCGGGGACGCGGCCCGGGGTCACCGCGGCTGGAGGGGCCCGGTAGCGGGGTCACGGAGACACGTCGGACTAGGTCAGGTCAGAGACACAAGGTCTCGGGGTGGAGGACTGGGATCGCGGCCGATGGGCATGCAGACTGGGGTCGAGGCATCGGCGCTTCGCGGGGTCATGACGTTTGCGGTGACGGGGACGCGTCAGTTGAGGTGACAGGTATGCGTCAGCTGGGGCTGCGGGGACACATCAGTTGGAGCGGCAGGTGTGCGTCAGTTTGGGGCGACGTGAACGCGTGGGTTGGGGTGACGAGGACGCGTCAGTTGGGGCGACGTGCACACGTCATTTCACGTCACGGGCACGCGCCAGTCGGGGTCACGGACCTGCGGCCGGATGATCTACCCCCTCTGCAGCTGCCTCTCCCTGCCGCCGGTGCCGCCCTGGTGCGCCGGCCGCTCGCCTCACGCCGTGACCTCCGCAGGCTGCTGTTCGAGATGTGCCGCGTCTCCGTGACATACGCCGGACTGCTGGTGCTCTACTTCTCGCTGGTCCAGGTCGGGCAGGTGTTCCTCTTCTTCCAGTGGTGAGTGGGCCGGCGTGGGGTTGCACGGCGTCCCTTTTGTGTCGGGTTGTCGCGTTTCCTGTGTCCTGCTCTATGCCAGGCTCTTGTGGAGTGAGTTTGCTTTGGTTTACGTCGACATTGCCGTCATTGCTGCCGCGGCCTTTGGTCTGTGTCACGTTTCCTGAACAGCAAGCGACCCCGCCCGACACCTTAAGTGTCTGAGAGCTGAGAGACAGAGGTATTTCTGGACTGAGAGTCGTGTTGTCCTGCCTGACTCGGCGCCCTTTCTCGATGAGGTTGGGGAGAGACTCCCCCACCCCCGCCTGTTCGTCTGCCCGTGCCGAGAGGCACGTGACGGGGAGGCACGTGACTGGGAGGCAGGTGACGGGGAGGCACGTGACGGGGAGAAGCGTGACGGGGAGGCAGGTGACGGAGAGGCACGTGACGGGGAGACACGTGACGAGGAGACACGTGACAGGGAGACACGTGACGGGGAGAGGCGTGACGGGAAGACACGTGACGGGGAGGCACGTGGCGTGGCCTGCCGCGCGCTGAGTGGCGGCGCCTGCCGCAGGGACACCCTGCTGATGGAGGCGGGCCTGCTGGCGGCGCTGCTGGCGCCGCTGCTGCCGGGCTGCGCCGGCCGGCCGGCAGACGCCGTCGGCCTCTGGCTGGTGCGCTGGCTGCTCTTCCGGCTGGTGTTCTCCACCGGCGCGGTGAAGCTGCTCAGCCACTGCCCCGCCTGGTGGGGCCTCACTGGTGAGACAAGTGGGCTGGGACTCACCAGTGAGATGAGCAGGCTGGGACTCACCAGTGAGATGAGCAGGCTGGGACTCACTGCTGAGACAAGCAGGCTGGAACTCACCAGTGAGACAAGCAGGCTGGGACTCACCAGTGAGACGAGCGGGCTGGGACTCACCAGTGAGACGAGTAGGCTGGGACTCACCAGTGAGACGAGCAGGCTGGGACTCACTGCTGAGACAAGCAGGCTGGGACTCACCAGTGAGACGAGCAGGCTGGGCCTCACTTATGAGATGAGCGGGCTGGGACTCACCAGTGAGACGAGCGAGCTGGGACTCACCGGTGAGACAATCAGGTTGGGACTCACCAGTGAGACGAACGAGTGGGCCGCATTGGTGAGAAGGTCGGGTGGGCTCGCTGGTGAGAGCAAGGGCGGAGGACTGGATGCTGAGAAGAACAGGGACCAGGCTGACCGTCGCACCGTGCAGCAGGACCCCTCCGCCCCCTGCCGTGTGCTGCCCCACGTGATAGGCCTGTTAGTGTGACCCGGGCGTTGCGTCATCCGATGGGATGCGATACCTGTGGTGCCTGTTTCTAGTGCTGGTGTGAGTTTCACCAATATCTCTGCCTGAGAGGCAACAGCAAAATCTCCAGTCCTGCCTTGCGTGCCCCCCATTTTAACTTCACATCTTACTGACTTTGTTTTGTCTGCTGTGCTAATGCATCATTCCGTCTTGAGTGCCTTTGACGCCCTCGATGGGTGTCACTCTACCAGTGAGATGCTTGCTCGCGCTACGCCGAGGGTGCACCTTGACACTATGTTGATGCCATTGTGTTTGTCATTTTGGGGTGCTGGAGGGGCATCTATGCGCCCTTGCGTTTTTCTGCACCTGTATCTGACACCCCTGTGCGGCCATTTGTGCGGCGCTGGAGATACACTTCGAGTCTCAGTGTATGTTCTTCTGTGACTCCCCTGTGTGGCCGTGTCTGCAGCGTTGGAGGTGCACTTCGAGTCTCAGTGTATGTTCTTCTGTGACTCCCCTGTGTGGCCGTGTCTGCAGCGCTGGAGATACACTTCGAGTCTCAGTGTATGTTCTCCTGTGACACCCCTGTGTGGCCGTGTCTGCAGCGCTGGGGATACACTTCGAGTCTCAGTGTGTGTTCTCCTGTGACACCCCTGTGTGGCCGTGTCTGCAGCGCTGGAGATACACTTCGAGTCTCAGTGTATGTTCTTCTGTGACTCCCCTGTGTGGCCGTGTCTCCAGCGCTGGAGGTGCACTTCGAGTCTCAGTGTATGTTGTCCTGTGACACCCCTGTGTGGCCGTGTCTGCAGCGCTGGAGATACACTTCGAGTCTCAGTGTATGTTCTCCTGTGACACCCCTGTGTGGCCGTGTCTGCAGCGCTGGAGGTGCACTTCGAGTCTCAGTGTATGTTCTCCTGTGACACCCCCGTGTGGCCGTGACTGCAGCGCTGGAGGTACACTTCGAATCTCAGTGTATGTTCTCCTGTGACACCCCTGTGTGGCCGTGTCTGCAGCGCTGGAGGTACACTTCGAGTCTCAGTGTATATTCTTCTGTGACACCCTGTGTGGCCGTGTCTGCAACGCTGGAGGTACACTTCGAGTCTCAGTGTATATTCTTCTGTGACACCCCTGTGTGGCCGTGTCTGCAGCGCTGGAGGTGCACTTCGAGTCTCAGCGTATATTCCCCTGACACTCCTGTGTGGCCGTGTCTGCAGCGCTGGAGATACACTTCGAGTCTCAGTGCATGCCAACGCCGCTGGCCTGGTTCTCCTGTGACACCCCTGTGTGGCCGTGTCTGCAACGCTGGAGGTACACTTCGAGTCTCAGTGTATGTTCTTCTGTGACTCCCCTGTGTGGCCGTGTCTCCAGCGCTGGAGGTGCACTTCGAGTCTCAGTGTATGTTGTCCTGTGACACCCCTGTGTGGCCGTGTCTGCAGCGCTGGAGATACACTTCGAGTCTCAGTGTATGTTCTCCTGTGACACCCCTGTGTGGCCGTGTCTGCAGCGCTGGAGGTGCACTTCGAGTCTCAGTGTATGTTGTCCTGTGACACCCCTGTGTGGCCGTGTCTGCAGCGCTGGAGGTACACTTCGAGTCTCAGTGTATGTTCTCCTGTGACACCCCTGTGTGGCCGTGTCTGCAGCGCTGGAGATACACTTCGAGTCTCAGTGTATGTTCTCCTGTGACGCCCTGTGTGGCCGTGACTGCAGCGCTGGAGGTGCACTTCGAGTCTCAGTGTATGTTCTCCTGTGACACCCCTGTGTGGCCGTGTCTGCAGCGTTGGAGGTGCACTTCGAGTCTCAGTGTATGTTCTCCTGTGACGCCCTGTGTGGCCGTGTCTGCAGCGCTGGAGGTACACTTCGAGTCTCAGTGTATGTTCTCCTGTGACACCCCTGTGTGGCCGTGTCTGCAGCGCTGGAGGCACACTTCGAGTCTCAGTGTGTGTTCTCCTGTGACGCCCTGTGTGGCCGTGTCTGCAGCGCTGGAGATACACTTCGAGTCTCAGTGTATGTTCTCCTGTGACGCCCTGTGTGGCCGTGTCTGCAGCGCTGGAGGTACACTTCGAGTCTCAGTGTATGTTCTCCTGTGACACCCCTGTGTGGCCGTGTCTGCAGCGCTGGAGGCACACTTCGAGTCTCAGTGTGTGTTCTCCTGTGACGCCCTGTGTGGCCGTGTCTGCAGCGCTGGAGGTACACTTCGAGTCTCGGTGTATATTCCCCTGACACCCCTGTATGGCCGTGTCTGCAGCGCTGGAGGTACACTTCGAGTCTCAGTGTATGTTCTCCTGTGACACCCTGTGTGGCCGTGTCTGCAGCGCTGGAGATACACTTCGAGTCTCAGTGTATGTTCTCCTGTGACACCCCTGTGTGGCCGTGTCTGCAGCGCTGGAGGCACACTTCGAGTCTCAGTGCATGCCGACGCCTCTGGCCTGGCTCGCGCACCACCTGCCGCCGGCCGTGCTGCGCCTCAGCGTCGTGTTCTCGCTGGTGGCCGAGCTGGCTGTGCCGTTCCTCTTCTTCGCGCCCGTTCGTCGGCTGCGGCTGGCCGCCTGCTACGTCCAGGTGCGTCAGCCGCCCGCCCACACGACGGCCGCCTCTGACGGCCGCCCGGTGATGTTTCACGGGTGCGGTGTGCGGCGGGCGGCCGCGTGGTGGCGATCGTGTCCCGGGCGTGATGGCAGAGGGCGCTCGCGTGCCGGCGGCGCGAGCTCGGTGCGACGCTGGACGGCGACGCCGGCCCGCTCGGACGCGCCGGGAGGGACGGCACCGAGCGGCCGCCATCTTGCCCGCGGCCGCGGCCGCGTGGAACACGGCCAAGAGACCGCTAGGGGCTGGGGCGCTATTGACGAGCGGGTCGCGGGTCGCGCTTTCCGTTTGGGCGAAAGGACGCCGTCGTGGTGGTGCGTACAGAGCGATGACCATAAGCGATGACCCCTGCTGAGGGACGATGATCTCTGCTGACGGTGCAGACGACGACCCCTGCCTGAGCAGTGCGCGGCCCGGCGCCACCCATACATTCGGGAGGCGTTCTCGAGAGGGGTCTGTGGCGGTGGTGTGAGCTAGCATGCCGCCGCCGCAGATATTCCTGCAGCTGATGATGATGGCGACGGGCAGCTTCGGCTTCTACAGCCTGCTGGTGCTGACGCTGTGCCTGTCGCTGCTGGACGACGGCTGGCTCGGCGGCGGCCGCGGAGGTGAGCCGGCGGACCGCCGTTGGCGCGCCAGTGACGTCAGTGACGGGTCGTCAGTGACGTCGGTGATGTGCCGTTAGTGACGTCCATAATGTGACGTCAGTGGTATGTCGTCAGTAGCGTTAGTGATGTGTCATTAGTGACGCCAGTGTTGTGTCATTAGTGATGGGTCGTTAGTGACGCCAGTGATATGTCGTCAGTGACGTCAGTGGCGCTTCGGTCGCCTCGCCCGGCAGCGTCCGCCTCTAGCCGGGCGTGAGAGACGTTCCGAGGCTGACGCTCTGTGTCTTGTGTCATCCATTGGTTGACTGCCGAGTGTTCAGGAACGACACAATGCTGATCAAGCCGAATTTTCGTCAAACTTTCTGTCTGGCTCGCAGTGGATCTTTCGATCTCGTTGTTTGGGTTGGTGGGGCGGCGTGCCCTGTGTTTGGATCTCAAATAGCTTTTCTGCGATGTGCTCGGGTGTGCGCTCTTTCGCTTCCATCTGTGCTCTAAGATCAGCTTGATTACCTCCGAAAGCTCATGACCTGGCCTAAGGTCGGACAGCCGACATCCGCTTCCCCTTGCCGTGCATTTGAAGCCTGTTTGGAAGACCGTAGCTGAGCCGGGCACGCGGCTCCTCATCGGCTCTTCGGGGGGCGCCCGCCAGGCCACACGCCGGCCTAGCGGCGGCCCCGCGGACATTTGTGGCGGCCGCGGCCCGTGACGCGTCCGTGACGCGTCCGTGACGCGTCCGTGACGGTGACCCGAGCCGGCGTCGGCGGCAGGTGGCGCGGCGGCCGGCGGCTGGCTGCCGTCGCTGGCCAGCTGGGCGGCGCTGGTCGGCCTGCTGCTGGCCGTCACCGGCCTGTTCCAGCTGCGGCTGCTGGACGGCGCGCTCACCGCTGATATAGGTACGCACCTGTCTCCGGGTCAGTGCTCGCCGCTGCCGTCCAGTCGGAAGGGCTCGCGCGCACCGGCGCCGCGCGCGCCCGCCGGCGCGACGGCCGCGCCTGTAGCGCGCTGATCGTCAGCAGGGCGTGTAGCGTGCTGATCGTCAGCAGCAGGCGAGGGCGGCACTCGCAGCGCTTGTGGCGCTTTCCTGGGCGGGCTTTGCGGACCGTGGACGAATGTGTGCGCGTGACGAACAGTGCGCAGCCCCTCAGAGCTGAGAGTTGTGCAGATGTGGCTCATGGGTTTCTGCGTAGCGCTGGCGACCGACTTGTGTACGCACTGCTACCCGCCACCCACCGTGCGCCTCACATTGCTTGTTTCCCCACTTGGCGGAGAGCGCATGCGCAATTTTGGACGACTTGCGGGAACCCTAAGCTTGAACGAAACGCTAGGCAACGCGTCGAATATCATTCACACCGGCCAGCTTTCCTCTTTCACGTTGACGTTACAATTTTCGGGTGTACACACGCCCCGGCGGCCAGCTGACCCCGTTACGGGCGCGCCCCTGAGCTCCAATCACCGTGATCATCACCACGAGCGCCGCGTGTTCCGCGCCTGCGGGTCGGCGGGCCTGCCGCGCCGTCCGCCCCCCGGGCCGGGGCCGCCGGCCGGTCTGGTCACCTCGCCGACGGCCGTCCGTCGCTGCCCCGCAGCGTTCACGAAGGAGGAGTTCGCCCAGTTCGTGCACGCGGCGGTGCCCGCCGGCGCGCTGCTGGGCGCCGCGTCCTACCTGCTGACGGCCGCCGAGGCGCTGACCTCAGGTCAGTGTCGCGCCGCCGGTCAGGGTCGCGTGTGACCTGCAGTCGGGTGTGACGGCCGGCAGGGGTCGGCCTTGCTTCGGCTGCGGTCGCGGCAGTGTCGCATGGCGCCCGTGGGTCAGCCTGTGAGACCTCTATGCGGGCCCTCCGTACCTCACGAGATCGTCGTATCTGTAACGACACGCGTCCGTCGTTTTTTGTTTGTTTTGTCTTGTTTTTTGTTTTTTATTTTGTTTTGTTCAAAAGTCCACGTGGGCCGCCTGATGCCCCAACCTATGTTGTGCTCCTGTCGCTTGTGCATGTAGGCTGTCCAGTGAGCTGGCGCAAGACTCAGGCTCTCGTCGTCACTGAGCAGGCGTGAGGCGCCCATCGGGCGGGTCATGACGCGGACTGGTCCCCGTTTTAGGAACCCGCAGGATTGTCCGGTCTCGTCCGTCCAGCTTCCTGTGTCGGACAGTGCCCTGTCCTGACCTGACCTGTCCTGGCCTGGCCTGGCGTGACCTGGCCGGGCCTGGGCGCGGCCCACCCCGGGCCCCGTCCGGCCGTGCCTGATGGTGAGTGTGGGGAGCGGCAGCAGCGCTGCCCGCCGTTCGTCTTCCGCCGCTGCTGTTGTGTAGTGGCAGGCTCTTCCACCGCACCAGCTGCTGCACCAGCTGGTGCACCAGCTGGTGCAGCGGCGGACGGACCTGTTCTCGTCACAATACGCAGCACATGCACTGTCAGCTCAAACGGCAGGCATCAGCAGAAGTATCGTCCGTGACCTGACCTGACCTGACCTGACCTGACCTGACCGGGGTCGGCGTGTTCCAGCGGCGCTGGACTCTGGCGGCTGTTGCCGCACGCTCCACACCGTGCTGCGTACCCTCACCACCGTGGTGGTGGGCGCCGCCATCTTCTGCTGCACACTGGTACGTGACGGCGGCACGTACACGCCAGGGCGCCGGTGGCGTAGTGCTTGACGCGTCTGCGTTAAACGCCACGCGTCTGGGAAACCTTAGGTACGGGGTTCGATTCCCCGCGATGCCCGCCCTTCCTGCCGGGGTGAGAGGCAGGCGACGCCATATAGCCTCAGCAGCTGAGTGCGCCGTTAAATCCCAACGACGACAACAACGACGATGGTCGCAGTGCCGGGCTGGCTGTCCGCCCCCGGCGCGCTCGGGACTCGCCGTCCACTCAAGTGGCAACGCGCCGCCGTGTGTTCCGCCCTCACCGTGTTCGGCCGTGACGTGCTGGCTGTCTTCGGACGCTCACGGAAGCTGTGGTGATGTCGCCGAGCCGCTGTGTAGTGACGTCACCTGGCCGCTGTGTGATGCGTCCGCGGGCCGCTGTATGGTGACGTCACTGAGCCGATGTGTGGCGACGTCACCGGATGGCTGCGTGATGGCGTCACCCGGCCGCTGTGTGATGACGTCACCTGACCCTTGTGGTGACGTCACCGGGCCGCTGTGTGAGCCGTGACTGGAGCGGCTTCTCTGCGTCGGCGCAGGTGCCGTTCACCATGCTGGACACGGCCTCTCACCGGTCGCTGCCGGCGCCGCTGCGACAGGGCTTCGCCGACCACGTGCAGCCGTTCCACGTGTTCGGCTCGTATGGCCTGTTCAAGCAGATGACCGGCGTTGGAGGTCGGTGAGATGGCTCGGCCGCGCGGGGGTGGGAAGGGGTCACGACGTGCGGTGGGTCACGTGGGGATCTAGCGGTGCGGGTGGGGTGGGGGGGGGGGCTGGAAATGGCCCCGGCTCAAGCCATCCCCGCACCTCTCACCAGGTCTGCTGCATCACCTCGTTCAACGGGATGCTGTGGGTTCGGGATTCGAGGTGTCAGGATAACGGCTTCAACGGGATGCCTGTATTAATTTCCTGTGTGCTGAAATTTAAACGCAGCATGGTCTCTCCCAGCCCCGCTGAGAAAGCCTACAGAAATGTTGTGCATCCAAATTCAGCGGGCTTGCTGTCGACACAGACGCAGTCGAAGGAAGTTCGGATTTGCATAGTACGCCTTGGCGTCCCCGCCCCCTAGTCGCTGTCCGGTAGACGGCTGGGCGGGGCGCTGTCCGGCGGGCAGCTGGGCCGTCCGATAGCGGCCGGCGCTCAGGAGCAGCGGGGAGAGCGTGACCGGGGCGTGGGAGAGACCAGCCTGAGCTGATATGGCGAGAGGTGGACCCTTTCTGGCCCGGTTTCGTGACGCACTTTTGTCAGCGAGCGTGAACGGGCGTCGTAAAATCCTGATGGTGGCGCGCTCGTAAGTCAAAATTATTACCGAGAGCACCTATGGGGAGTGACTCCGTTTGGGCGCCTGTATTTGTTTGTGTGCAGGGGACGGGGTTTCAGGTCGTCTCTGATGACCTGGATGACTGTGCTGACCTTTGCCGACCTTTGACCTGTCCAGGCCGGCCGGAGATAGTCATGGAGGGAGCCCACGCCCTCGAGGGTCCGTGGCAGGAAATTGAGTTTCGCTACAAGCCAGGAGATGTCGCCACCCAGCCGTCGCTCGTCCGTGAGTATCTCAGATTAGACGGGTTGTATCTCCACAGGCGGCGGGAGATCTCCATCCTTATGCACAGGTCAATGATATCGCTGAGCGACCTTATGAAAAACAGCGACTGAACTCCGCTTAGGTTCACGAATAGCACACGTGGTGTGGGCCATGCGCTTTGCGATTCCCACTTTGGAACTCACGTTTTGTGTTTGACGGCCGGCGCTCTTGGCTTTCGTTGTTGGCCTTTGTGTGACATTGGCCTGTGGTCGTTAGCCGTTGACCCCTGTGTCGGGTCTAACGCCTCTGGCCGTTGCGTCGGACCCTGTGTCGGCGTGGGACGCCCCTGGTCCCTGCGTCGGTGTCAGACGCCTCCGGCCTCTGTGTCGGTATTCTCTGGTCCCTGTGTCTAACACTGTGTTGAACCCTGTGTCAATATATGATGCCTCTGGCCCCTGTGTCGGCCTTGTGCCAGTATCTGACTCCTCTGGCCCCTGTGCCGGTGGTATCTGACGCCCCTGGCCCCTGTGCCGGTATCTGACACCCCTGGCCCCTGTGTCAGACCCTGTGCTAATATCTAACACCTCTGGCCCCAGTGCCGGTATCTGACACCCCTGGCCCCTGTGCCGGTATCTGACACCTCTGCCCCCTGTGTCGGGCAGTGCCGCACCAGCCGCGCCTCGACTGGCAGATGTGGATCGCGGCCCTCGGTGACTACCACGCCAACCCCTGGATCACGTCACTGGCCTACCGCCTGCTGACCGGCGCGCCGGAGGTGGTCCGGTACGTCCCTCCCCCTCCCCTCCCCTCCCCTCCCCTCCCCCTTCCCCTCCCCCTTCCCCTCCCCTCCCCCTTCCCCTCCCCATCCCCTCCCCTCCCCTCCCCTCCCCTCCCCGTCCCCTCTCCCACAGAGGTGGGCGCCGCGGACCTGCTGACGTCCGTGGCGCTGCCGGAGACGTGCCAGTCGGCCCCCGCGGATTGGCGGAGTCCACCGGCGGCAGCGGTTCAGTGATGGTTTGGTCTGCGAATCTGAGCGGTCCGCTCCACGTTGGCGAAAGAATGACCTCTAAATGTCCGGTAGACTGTCGGCGGGCGGCTTCTCAATGACCTGGGCGTTAGCCGTGGGTGATTTCTCCGTATGAGCTGACGTGGCGTGCAGAGGTCGGGGATGTCAGAGGTCACGTCCACAGCTCTGCGGGGAGAGAACTGAAATGGGCTGTGGACATCCACAGAGTGAGCTGTGACTGTGACCTGTGAATGGCCTGGGAGCAGCCCCGGGGGCGACACGGGAATGTGATGACACTCACAGGTCACACTGGGTGTGACCTGTGAGTGACCTCCTCCTGACCCGAGATCGTCGTGTTTCCCAGTCTCCTGGACACCAGCCGTTACCCGTTCGCCGAGAAGCCGCCGAAGTTCATCCGCGCCCGGCGCTACAAGTACCACTACACAGCCGCCACCGGCAGCGGCAGGTAAGGTCCTCCGGCGGGGACGCGGTGCTGGGGGCCAGCTAGCCGAGGCCGGGGCCGTGTCGTACCGCCGCCGCCAGCGCTGGAGACGGCTCCGCGCCGGCCGGGGGTGGGGGTGCCGGCACGGGACGACCAGGTGCCGCCGTGGGTGGGAGGGGGTCCCACCGCCCTCCCACCTCAACAGGGGGGGGGGGGGGGGGAGAGGACGGTGGGAGCTCCGGCTCGGGTCATCAGTGTGGAGCGGTGGGAGCCGCAGCACGGGTCATCAGTGTAGAGCAGTGGGAGCCCCAGCCCGGGTCATCAGTGTGGAGCGGTGGAAGCCCGGCTCGGGTCATCATGTAGGGCAGTGGGAGCCCCAGCTGGGGTCACCAGTGCGGATCGGTGGGAGCTCCAGCTTGGATCATCAGTGCGGAGCGGTGGGAGCCCCAGCTGGGGTCATCAGTGTGGAGCGGTGGGAGCCCCAGCCCGGGTCATCAGTGTGGAGCGGTGGGAGCCCCAGCTCGGGTCATCAGTGTGGAGCGGTGGGAGCCCCAGCTGGGGTCATCAGTGTGGAGCGGTGGAAGCCCGGCTCGGGTCATCATGTAGGGCAGTGGGAGCCCCAGTTCGGGTCATCAGTGTGGAGCGGTGGGAGCCCCAACTCGGGTCATCAGTGTGGTCTCCTTTGACGCCAGTCCGACCACGGCCAGCGGGTAATTAACGGAGAAAATCAGGTCAATTTTCAGCGTGTGCTGCAAATTGACCTGAACGTCCCTGGCTGATCTGTCGGAAGCTCTGTTTCACTCACCCGTGGCCTGTCGTGTGCTGACCTGACATGACCTGATCTGTCAGCGCCGGCGACTGGTGGACACGGGACGCCAAGAGCGAGGAGTACCTGCCCATCTTCTCTGCTGAACACAAGCCACTGCTGGACTACCTTCGCGAGATGAAGATCATCGGTAAGGAAGCGGCGCCGGCCCTGCCGCGCCCGAGTGGGGCGGTGTCGTCCCCGGCCCCGGCTGTCCAGGGCGACACAACCGCATGCTAGCACATACATCGGGGCAACAAAGGTTTAAGACAGGGTACTGTGCAGGGAATGCGGGGCGAAGCGAGCAGCAGAATTGAGAAACTACTGTAAGCGAACAGACAATAACAGTAACAGACAGGACAGCGACAATAACAGAGAGGGAATGCTATGGAAGAAGATGGTGAGTGCCAAGAAGGGAGCCTGATGCGTCATCGACCCTGTTACCAGAGTTGGTCAAGTGTGTTTACCAGTGTCCTGGTTCCATCCCATCCGGTCACCGATCCAGCTCATCATCAGACTCATCATCAGATCCAGCTCATCATCATCATTGGGTGTTGTGCTTTCAGCGGCGCCTCGCAGGTGTGTTGTCACGCGCGGGCCATGCTCCATGCCGACGTTCTCGTCCTGCTCCATGCCGACGTTCTCGTCGTACTCCATGCCGACGTTCTCGTCCTGCTCCATGCCGACGTTCTCGTCGTGCTCCATGCCGACGTTCTCGTCGTGCTCCATGCCGGCGTTCTCGTCGTACTCCGTGTCGGCGTTCTTGTTTAGCTCCATCCCGGCATCCTGGCCCTACTCTATGTCGGCGTTTTCGTCCTGCTCCTTGCCGGCGTTCTCGCCCTACTCCATTTCGACGTTTTCGTCCTTCCCCATGTCGGCGTTCTCGTCCAGCTCCATGCCGACGTTCTCGTCCGGCCGGCAGGCGGCCCGGCGGAGGCGCCCGAAGACTCGCCGCTGGTCGGCCCGCTGGACGCGCTGCGGGCGTTCTTCGACCGGTGGGAGGCCACCAGGCTGCTGTGGGCGCTGCTGCTGGCGTGCCTGGCCGTCAGCGTCACCCGAGGCCGGCTGCGGTAGAGGCCGCTCCAGACCGGCGCCACGGCGGGCTCCGACGGCGCGCTGCGCTGAAGTCGAGTCGGATGACAGGCGTCAGGGTCGGAGACGTCGGAGGCGTCGCCGCTCGGTGTTGTATTCTGGGGTTTTGTACTCGTGCGCGGCTCGGAATGTGTACGGTTTTTCGATGAGTGGTGGCGCCCGTCACCTCCTCGGTGCTGATCTTTTGACGTGGTCAGCTCCGCGACGGCGATCAGCTGATATTCGCGGGGTGTTTGATCTATATACGCGTGTGTGTGTTCGCGTGCCGTGTCGCAGCTCCGCAGACGGCAGGGCTTCCCTGATTGTGAGTGTCGCCGCTCGATTCCTGCCCCACGTCATTGCCCGGGACGCGCTCCGCCCCGAGCTGGTCCGCGCGTGGGACCCTAAACTTGTTTAGTGACCGTGGAACAAATAGCCAGTATCTCTTGATATTAAACCGATGCTCCACCGTGGTTTTCTGGGTGAAGCCCTGGACTGGTGCACTGCGCGCCGCCACACTCAGGTCGTCGCATGCCATGTTGACCTCTGGCCGTTGACCCCTCGCTGTCCAAGGCCGGGGGTGGGGCACACGCTCTGTGCTGGCGGACTGCTGTTGGCCGGCGCGGCGTGGCGTCCCGTTACTGACGGCCGAGGGGGGGGGGGGGGCGTCCGTCGGGTCAGAGCTGCCTCGGACTGTGGAGGCTCTGATCACCCACTGACGGCTGAGGGAGGGGTGTCCGTCAGGTCAGAGCTGCCTCGGACTGTGGGGGCTCTGATCACCCACTGACGGCTGAGGGAGGGGCGTCCGTCGGGTCAGAGCTGCCTCGGACTGTGGAGGCTCTGATCACCCACTGACGGCTGAGGGAGGGGTGTCCGTCAGGTCAGAGCTGCCTCGGACTGTGGAGGCTCTGATCACCCACTGACGGCTGAGGGAGGGGCGTCCGTCGGGTCAGAGCTGCCTCGGACTGTGGGGGCTCTGATCACCCACTGACGGCTGAGGGAGGGGCGTCCGTCGGGTCAGAGCTGCCTCGGACTGTGGGGGCTCTGATCACCCACTGACGGCTGAGGGAGGGGTGTCCGTCAGGTCAGAGCTGCCTCGGACTGTGGGGGCTCTGATCACCCACTGACGGCTGAGGGAGGGGTGTCCGTCGGGTCAGAGCTGCCTCGGACTGTGGGGGCTCTGATCACCCACTGACGGCTGAGGGAGGGGTGTCCGTCAGGTCAGAGCTGCCTCGGACTGTGGGGGCTCTGATCACCCACTGACGGCTGAGGGAGGGGTGTCCGTCGGGTCAGAGCTGCCTCGGACTGTGGGGGCTCTGATCGTTCCCTCGCGCCGGACCATAGTCGGGCTATGCTGTCGCGAGCTCTCGTCCGACTTGTTCGTCTGGTCTATTCGGCCGCTCACCGACGTCGCTCGGCGTTTATTGTACCGACGTCGATTTGTCAACGCCCCTCCCCCTCCGAAATTGGGTAGCTATGGAATTACTACGTTAGCTGAAATGACCTGTTTCTGACTCATGTGCCAATTATGGATTTTAGACAGCTGTACGCTGTAGCTCTTGTTAAATTCCCACTGGCCGCCGCTGTACGCTCTGCGGCGCGCTGGGGCCGGCTGGGCAGGGCTCCGTTAGCTCATGTCTCGCCTGTCTGGGCAGCTGCACGCTCTGCGGCGCGCTGGGGCCGGCTGGGCAGGGCTCCGTTAGCTCAGGTCTCGCCTGTCTGGGCAGCTGCACGCCCTGCGGCGCGCTGGGGCCGGCTGGGCAGGGCTCCGTTAGCTCAGGTCTCGCCTGTCTGGGCAGCTGCACGCTCTGCGGCGCGCTGGGGCCGGCTGGGCAGGGCTCTGTTAGCTCAGGTCTCGCCTGTCTGGGCGGCTGCACGCTCTGCGGCGCGCTGGGGCCGGCTGGGCAGGGCTCCGTTAGCTCAGGTCTCGCCTGTCTGGGCAGCTGCACGCTCTGCGGCGCGCTGGGGCCGGCTGGGCAGGGCTCTGTTAGCTCAGGTCTCGCCTGTCTGGGCAGCTGCACGCTCTGCGGCGCGCTGGGGCCGGCTGGGCAGGGCTCTGTTAGCTCAGGTCTCGCCTGTCTGGGCGGCTGCACGCTCTGCGGCGCGCTGGGGCCGGCTGGGCAGGGCTCCGTTAGCTCAGGTCTCGCCTGTCTGGGCAGCTGCACGCTCTGCGGCGCGCTGGGGCCGGCTGGGCAGGGCTCTGTTAGCTCAGGTCTCGCCTGTCTGGGCAGCTGCACGCTCTGCGGCGCGCTGGGGCCGGCTGGGCAGGGCTCTGTTAGCTCAGGTCTCGCCTGTCTGGGCGGCTGCCGCCGTAATCCGGCGTCCCTGGCGTCACCGCGTCAGCAGCGGACTATGCGACTTGGGGTGGCCGACGGGCCAGCGCGCGGTCGGCGATAAATGACGGGATCACTCCACTGGATCACTTCACTGGATCACTCCACTGACGTGCTTCGGCCGTGGCCAGCAGCAGCGGTGGCGGCTTGGGCGGGGTCACTGGCTCAAATTGTTTAGAATGTCTTCTTATGATGCAAATTGACTTGCCAGATGCCAGTTGCCAAATGCCAGGTGCCAGTTGACTTGCCAGATGTCATCAGCCAGTTGCCAGTTGTGCGGAGATTGAGGGTGATGTACTGCAAGCTGCCTAGGTCGTAGCGGCGCAGGTGTCTGGCACCGGTCACCGCTTGAGGTCTTCTGAGGTCACCTTCCGTCTGAGGTCACTTCTGAGGTCTGAGGTCACAGGACCTTTCGTGTCGTTGTGACGAGCGGTCTCCGCGCTCAGGTGGGTCAGGTCGGTCAGGTGGTCCCCGGTGTTACTGTGGGCGTCAGCCCGGATGTCAGCCATCGGACATGCGGGCCTTGTACTGCACGCGCACTGGGTACGTCATTTGATGTCTGTGCTGCCGGCGGCGGTCGTGCGTGTGTGCTGGATCTGGCGTCCGCGCTGTCGGCGTCCCAGCTGAACGCTGCAGGGGCGCCGCCAGCCGTGGGCCGGCCACCGGGTCCTCCGACGGCAGCTGCCTCCCGCGCCTCCCGGACGTCGGCACTGTGCACCGCTCCACCGGTCTCCCCGCCGGCCGGCCTCCCCGCCGGACGGCCTCCCCCGCCCTCCCCGTCACCGGTGTTATCTCGTGCGCCCCTGCAGGCGGTGCGCGACTCGGCGTGCCGTGATCGCTGACAGGCTGTCACGGCTGGCTCGGCCGCGCTCCCGGCCATCGGTGTCGGTCGCCGCCCGCCGGCTGCTGCTCCGCCGGACGTTTGGTGTGGCGCTGTCGGCCGCGGTGTCGGAGGGGCTGCCGCTGGTGTCTGACAACCGCATGACACCGGCGCCGCACCAGCGCTCCCTGTCATGTCTTCTCGGCAATAAACTATGCTGTACAAGGCCTCAGTGTCTACTTACAGATCGACGACAGCGTCATGGGATTGATTAACACATAGCTGCATTGGTGTTCGTTGATTCCTATATATCTTGCTATGCATCGAAGACCACTCATATATTTCGATATAGCGAATGATTTTCTCTTTTGGAATAGCTGATTTTTGTTATGCATGATTGTATCGCTTGATTTTATGATGTTGTGGCTATCGCATTGTAATGTATATATATATATATATATATATATATATATATATATATATGTATATATATATATATGTATATATATATATATATATATATATATATATATATATATATATATATATATATATAACTATTGCCATTGGTCGGCATCTTCATTCTTCATCAGCCGTTGCCCACTAAGCGGACCTGTAGGACGCGTCCCTGGCCTTCTGGGGAGAAACCGTTGCCGCGCACACACTGTCTTCGCACGTTTATTATATTCACAACGGAGCGTTCGGTCGGAAATCACGGCATAGGTGAGTACTGCTGGGGTTCCAGGGGCAAGACAAATATCACGACACTAACCAGCCCACGCGCGCCCTGTCATGCGTCAGCCACTTTCCGCAAAAGTGGTGAGCAGCGAAGCCTTGAGCCGGTCCTGATCCTGACTGTCCACGACACGTACTGCACGTGGGACAGCTTTGACTTGTATACGTTCCAGCCGGCGTTCACATTCGACGATAATTAGCGCACGCGAACTCGCTTCGGGTTGAGTGATGACAATACTCACCAGGGGGCCTGCGGCACCCAGGTCGCGAGCCATCGAGGACCAGCCGAGGCTGCGGCGACGACGGGGGCGGCGCGAGCATTGTGACACATTAGCGCGGTCGTTCATCGACAGCGCACGCCAAACCCAGTGGTGGATACATGAGACCGTTCGCCGGCGTCGGCCGTTCCCAATCACGCGTTAAAGGACAGACAGCGGCACCAAAGTCAAGTGGCCAGCGGACCATCCATTCGCCCCGGCTCGTATTCACTACAGACAGACAGAGTATGGCGAGGTTTTCCGAACCCCGCCCCCCGCTCACATTCCACACGGGCATACCGGCTCGCGGTCAAGCTTTTTAAGTCCACAACAGATGGCGCCGTCGTAGGCAGGACCTGGCTGACCCGCCACGCAGGCATACACAGCAGAGCAGTGGCCTGTTCATCCTGTTCATCTGTTCGGCGCTGTCGTTCAGGGCGTTTCCACACGAGCTGTTGCGGGCAGCTCGGTCAGTTCTGAGTTAAGAGTTCTAGAACTCAATCGTTCCTATGCGCACACGCGACTAAAACGCACCATTCCAGCAACAAGAGGCGGGAAGCCTGAAATCCGGCGGCCTTGCGGCTCATTGGTCGGTTCTTCAAGCGCGGCGCCGACAAATGCTAAGCCATAGGTCTTTCTTTCAGCTCGGTCAATTTCCAGCTCTTCCTGTTCAGACGTGACGCCCTATGATCCTAAACGTTTGATTAAAAACCTGTCATAGGTCTACTTACTTTCCCTACACCCAGACGCGTCTTACTGTGTCACATCAAGTTCCTCCGGGTCCCGCCGCGTCTCAGTAAATCTCGTTGTGTTCCGGTTTGTCCCTGCGTGTGGTGTGTTCCGGTTGGTCCCTGCGTCTGGCGTGTTCCGGCTGGTTCCTACGTGTGGTGTGTTCCGGTTCGCCCTGCGTGTGGCGTGTTCCGGTTTGTCCCTGCGTGTGGCGTGTTCCAGTTGGTCCCTGCGTGTGGCGTGTTCTGGTTGGTCCCTGCGTGTGGCGTGTTCCAGTTGGTCCCTGCGTGTGGCGTGTTCCGCTTTATCCCGACATGCTGCGGTGTTCCGCGCTGAGCGAGCGTCGTTTCACCGCCGGCCGGGCCCCAGCGGCGGGAACAGAGGCAGCGAGTTGGACGCGATCTCGTTCTGCAGCGGCAGCACGCCGGCGTGCACCGATGGCTTGGCCGTATTCTGCGCGCTCACTGGCACCGGAGGCCGCTGGGGCTGAGGCTTGGGCTGGGGCTGCGGCTGTGGCCGGGGCCTCTGGGACTGCGGCTGGGGCCGCTGGGGTTGCGGCTGGGGCCGCTGGGGCTGCGGCTGGGGCTGCTGGGGTTGCGGCTGGGGCCGTTGGGGCTGCGGCTGGGGCCGCTGGGGCTGCGGCTGGGGCCGCTGGGGTTGCGGCTGGGGCCGCTGGGGCTGCGGCTGAGGCCGCTGGGGCTGCGGCCTCTGGAACTGCTGTTGGGGTCGCTGGTTTTGCTGTTGAGGCCGCTGGAGCTGCTGCTGCTGCTGCTGCTGAGGTGGACGTTGGACTTGAACAATCTGTGTGGAGGAAGGACACGACACTTCAGTTCTCTCCCGCTTTTGCAGACAGCGGCAAGTCTCATCACGTCTCGCTCAGCCTCACTACGTCTCGTCTCATTAAAGCTCATTACAAACTAACGATGCAAGGTGGCGCATTTCTTGAGCGAGAGCCCACTGAACACTCAGAAAAAGACTACAGAACACGGCCGCCCGTGGCCTCGAGTCAGCTGTCCTGGTGGCTGACGGGCGGGGCTCTGATCCCCCTGTCCCGGCCGGTGACACGGTCCTTGCCCGGCGCCCGGGACCACTGACCTGCGGTCGCTGCTGCTGCTGCTGCGGCGGCCGCTGCACCACAGGCCGGCGGGGCGGCGGCCGGGCCTGGGCCGGCACAAACGTCTGGGGTCGCCTGCCGCCGCCGCCGCCGCCGCCGTTGCCGTTGCCGTTGCCGAACAGCTGGCGGCCCGGTCGTTGTGGCAGCAGGAGGCTGCCCGGCCGCAGAGGCACGTTGACGGGCTGGGGCACGGGCCGGCCCGACTGTGGTCGGCGTACCTGCCGGAGCACAGACGGGCGCCGGTCATCAGCGGCGGAGCACAGACGGGCGCCGGTCATCAGCGGCGGAGCACAGGCGGACGCCGGTCATCAGCGGCGGAGCACAGACGGACGCCGGTCATCAGCGGCGGAGCACAGACGGACGCCGGCCGTCAACGGCGGAGCACAGACGGACGTTGTCCGTGTACGTACATGGCGCACAACACCGTCGGCCCTCCGATCACAGCCGTAAGTTAGCGTCTGCTCGAAGGCAGGCGAACTCGAATTCTCACAGACTGGTCAACCTACCAACGTGTGCGTGTTAAGATATGGCGACACCTGATCAACCGCAAGTTGCGCATCCATCCGCCAGAATGCGGCCACTTCCTGACCTAGCTCCGTTCCAGTGGACACAAGAGACCCACGAGGCGACCGAAAACACGAGGCAAAACATCCCATCCATCCCCTCAAACTCTTGTCAAAGATGAGTCATTCTTGAGAATGGGTGAAGTACTGAAGGCGATCTGACCATGACCAAAGCATAGCGAACAGCCCCGGCATGGCCACAGCAAGGCGCGCCTCGAGACCCTGTAGCTGACACGCTGAGCATGTCAGATCATGGGTTCTAATCTCCGGCGGCGAGGCGTGTTTCCATGTACTTTAAGCCCAGCCGGCAGCAAATCACAAATCCACAACCCCCTCCCCTCCCCTCCCCTCGGCGACATGTCCAGCTGGCACACGGTGACAACCCATAATCAGCGCGACTGTGCAGCTAATAGGCATCCCCGCCTGTCGCCTGCTGGATATCCATCCCCGCCTTTCGCCTGTTGATATCCATCCCCGTCTGTCGCGTGATGCGGGCGATAGGCCACGCCGGCTGGGCGAGCGCGTCGCGGCAGCGGCGGCGGCGGCGGCGGCGGCGGCGGCGCTCACCTGCAGCTGCCTGTTGACGCTCCTGTCCGAGGTGATGGGCCGGAAGCCGCCGAACATGATGACGGGCGGCGTGGGCAGGCCGTCCTGCCGCTTCACCCGGCGAGGGGCGGGCAGCGGGTCCGAGCTCACCAGCTGAGCCACGGCCAGCAGCACCTGACGGACAGCCGGGGATACTGGTCAGGGGTTCGAGCTCACCAGCTGAGCCACGGCCAGCAGCACCTGACGGACAGCCAGGGATGCTGGTCAGGGGTCTGAGCTCACTAGCTGAGCCACGGCCAGCAGCACCCGACGGACAGCCAGCGACAAACGCCGACAGCGGAGGGAACTGCATCGGAGGAAGGATAGAGACGCACCGGATGGCAGGCAGGGAAACAGCGATTTATTGCGCAACAGGGGGGACATAAAGAGAATACAGAAGCAGGATCGTACCTTGCAGTACCTGCTTAAGTTAACAGTGTCAAGGCTGTATTTCGAGCGTGACAGCACACTGTTTGCCGAAGGTGCCGATCACGACTCGAAACGATAATCAAGCCGAAAGTTTGTTCGTCTCGAATCCATAAATGAGCCACACGAGCTCCCAAATTCGATAAAACTTCGACGCCATGCAAACAAACATGCCAGCGAAAATCACGACAAAAAAGCCGGCGATAGACCGCCAGGATCCGCGCACGCCGCCTGATGTCACTCTGACGTCATTCTGGCGTTACTCTGACGTCACTCTGGCGTCATCTCCCCTGAATTCCTTACACCGCGTCCCTCCACACGTGTCCTGTCTGCTCTCTCCTTCAACAGCGGCTGGATCAGCGTGTTTCCAGCGTGTTTCCACGTCCTTGAAAAGGAAGCAGCAGTATGGTCCCGACAGTTAGTTAATTGGTTAGTTAGTGGTTGAGATGCAAGCCTGAGCAGTCAGAGGCACGGGGTTCGATTCCTCTCGTCGCCCGCCCTTCCTCTCGGGGCGAAAGGCAGGCGATGCTATATAGCCTCAGCAGCTGAGTGCGTCGTGAATACGCCATGACAACGGGAGCAATAGTCAGGAGACAAGAGCTGGCAGGAGCTGGCAGGAGCTGGCAGGAGCTGACAGGGGCTGACAGGGCCTGGAGGAGCTTGCTGGAGCTGGCAGGGACTGACAGGAGCCTGGCAGGAGCTGGCAGGGGCTGACAGGGGATGGCAGGGGCTGACAGGGACTGGTGGGGGCTGGCAGGGGCTGACAGGGGCTGGAGGAGCTTGCCGGAGCTGGCAGGGACTGACATGAGCTGGCAGGGGCTGACAGGAGCTGGAAGGGGCTGGCAGAGGCTGACAGGAGCTGACGGGGTCTGACAGGGGCTGACAGGGACTGGCTGGGGCTAACAGAAGCCGACAGGAGCTGACATGAGCTGGCAGGAGCTGACAGGGGCTGGAGGAGCTTTCTGAAGCTGGCAGGGACTGACAGGAGCTGGCAGGAGCTGACAGGGGCTGGCAGGGGCTGGCAGGGGCTGACAGGGACTGGCTGGGCTAACAGGAGCCGACAGGAGCTGGCAGGAGCTGACAGGGGCTGACAGGGGCTGGAGGAGCTTTCTGGAGCTGGCAGGGACTGATAGGAGCTGGCAGCAGCTGACAGGGGCTAACAGGAGCCGACAGGAGCCGACAGGGGCTAGCAGGAGCTGAAGGGGTCTGACAGGGGCTGACAGGATCTGGCAGGAGCTGGCAGGGGCTGGCAGGGGCTGGCACGGACTAACCTTTTCACCGCCAGCGCCGGCCTTAACCAGCTCCCGCCCTCATCCGGACTGGTCTCGGCTCAGCCGGCGTAACAACACGACACAGGAAACCGATCAGACATACCTGGCGTGCCTGAGCCGGCCGGCGGCTGTCAGGATGTGACAGATCACGCTCGGACGTGTGTTTAGACAGTGATCCGTCACTGATCACCGCGCGTGACCGGGCCAGCAGAGTCACTGGGCCGGACATAAACGGAGTAGTTACTGAGAGTAATTGTGGTGGCTCTGTGGGATTGCACAATCAGGCTCGCCGCTTCGGTTCAATCTATCTCGGCTCCGTCGCCGCTTGGGGAGCCTTGTACTATCGTGTACTGGGAGCTGACCTGTATGGTAGCCGACAACGCCACAGCGGTAAACAGGGGGGTGGGGGGGGGGGGGGGGGGCGAGGACGAGGAAGCTGCTGAAAATGCGCGAGCATGTATATGCACCTCGCGAAGACCTGGAAAATTCTGATGAAAACTACCTGAATGCCAAGTTAAGCTGTGCATTCGCTTCGGTGATGGCATCGAGTATCCACCATCAACACCGTTTATATTGCACGGTAGCGACGAGAGGTCTTTGAGGAGCGCAGGTAACAAATGCGGGGGTGGGCGATGACAGATTCACTGCCATATGATGAAAACATAACAACCATGCAGTCGGGTTTTGGAAATGACACGACTGTGTGGTCCGAAGGCAAGAATACCCCCACAGAGGCATTCAAAGCGCGCACACTGTTGTCTCCGCGGTTGCCAGCCCACGTTGCCAGTTGCGGTTGCCAGTCCACGTTAGACAAAATCACTACCCCGGCGTCCGCACTGGCTGACTGCTGGATTCCGGGGACTTGTAGGCACGCCTAGCCAGCAATCCCGACTAATTGTCTGACGTGATTGACATCATAATGAGCGTGCCGATTATCCATCACACTGCTGTCCAATTATCGCCGATATCATTTCGGTGTCATTACGCGGCTCGTTTTCCGCCGGCAGATCGACTGATCATACTGTACGGCTGGCTTCGGAATACCGTCATTTCCCGGCGGTGGGAGCTGCAGGTGCAGGATTCCGAAGGACTTTGGAAGCAAACAAAGTAATTATTGTCCTCTCACAGGCGCGGCTTTCGAAAAACGACCGAGCCCGGGTTTCACAGTGAAATTATGATACACTGTGTGATGCATTTTCACAGGAAGGCTGTGATGCGTTGTTCCATAGTAAGGCTGTTATACACTGTTTCATGGTAAGACCATGATACACTGTTGCACAGTAAGGCTATTATACACTGTTTCACAATAAGACAACGATACACTGTTGCACAGTAAGGCTACGATACCCTGTTGCGCAGTAAGGCTGTGATATCCTGCTGCGCAGGTCATCAAGCTCCCGGCTGAGGACCTCTCGTGACCGGGGTCTGGGTCTGGGTCTGGGTCTGGGTCTCGAGCTCGGCCCAGCACTTCGCGCCTTCTGGAATCGGGCCAGCAGGGGCGAGCGGCACGCCGATTCTCAGGGCAGGGAACTTCGATTCCACCCAGCTGCACTCCTCGAATACACATGGAAAACAGCAAAGTACAATCCCCAACCAAGACGCCCTCCAGTGGATCGCGCGTCCTTTGTGAACTCTGACAGAAGCCTCAGGGAAAGGTCTTGGTGCCTATGCGGCAAAGAACTTGTGCACTGCCTCCGTTCATTTGTCTCGTGTTCGCTGGGTTTGGGGAGTGAGTATGCACCAGCCAAAACCTAAGCCAATACTTGGTCCATTACAGTTCCCTTTTCGCAATGATATTTCAGTCTTTCCTGCATGTAAAATACAATCCATAAGGCATTAAGTCTTATAACTTATAACTCTTAACTTATAACTTGCAACTTATAACTCTTAACTTTTAACTTATAACTCTTAACTTATAACTTATAAGTCTTAACTTATAACTTATAACTCTTAACTTATAACTTATAACCGGTATGGTTCGCCATCACTCGAGGCGATTCAGGACACCATTACGAGCCTGTCAGTACGGAGCTACGATCTGGCCGGCATAGGGGGCCGCCACTTCGCGATAATTTGACCGACGTATATAGTTTCCATGCTTATAGCACGGAAATGGCATATGTGCGTGCAGCTTCTTCCCATATTGCTAGCACAGGTTTCATGCGCCGGAATCCTGCGCATGACACATGACATGGCACCGGTCTGTGGCACCTGCGCATGACACATGACATAAGTCTGTGGCACCTGCGCATGACACATGACATCAGTCTGTGGCACCTGCGCATGACACATGACATCAGTCTGTGGCACCTGCGCATGACACATGACATCAGTCTGTGACACCTGCGCATGACACATGACATCAGGCTGTGACACCTGCGCATGACACACGGCATGGCATCAGTCTGTGACACCTGTGCATGACACATGACATCAGGCTGTGACACCCGTGCATGACACATGACATCAGGCTGTGACACCTGCGCATGCCACATGACATCAGTCTGACACCTGCGCATGACACATGACATCAGTCTGTGACACCCGCGCATGACACATGACATCAGGCTGTGACACCTGCGCATGACACATGACATCAGGCTGTGACACCTGCGCATGACACCAGTCCGTCTGGCGCTACTGTTGACCGTGCATCAACGCTTCCGCGCATGGCTGCCTGACTGCACGGCCGCATGGCACGGCTGCATGGCATGCTGCATGGCTGCACGGCTGCATGGCTTTTCACAGCGGGTTCACAGCCAGTGACCAGGCTGGACGCGGTACGAAGAGCCACGCCACGACGCCGCTCTCTCGGGCCGTCCCGCGGACAGCCGCGGCCGTACACGCCCGCTCCCGACCCTCCGACACGCGTCGAAAGTCCACCCCGGCCGGGAAACGGCCCAACGGCACGGCAGCGGCGCGACAGCGGCACGGCAGCGGCGCGGCAGCGGCGCGGCGGCGGCGCGACCGGCGCCGGGCCGTGCCTGGAAGGCGGGTCCGTCGTGACCGCCGGCGCCGCCTGGCTGGAACGGAGAGGCGGCCGCCGCCGCCGACTTTCCCGATTGTTGAGTCGGGCGCGGCCGGCGCCGGTGACGCCGGTGACGCCGGTGACGCCGGTGACACCGGCTCGGTTCGGATGTCACTCACCCGTCTGTGCGGCCGGCGGAGACGGGGGTGCGGGGCGCAGACACGCGCTCGCCCGGGCCGGCGGCCCCAACCAGCAGGGGATTCTCCTCAAGGGGGTTCAAGGGGGGGTCAAGGGGGGGTCTCGTGAGGGAGCTCCGATGTGGCCAAGCCATGTCCGGGTCAACAAAGATAGCCGTCCAGGGAGCGCGAACGGGAAGGCGCTGATTGGAATGTGGTGCTGCCGCATGCACTGCCATGCACCACACGCACTAAGCCGAAAATGTCACTACATGGGCCGGACATATGTACACTGGCAGGGAATGTACAGGAACAAGTGAGACACCGATAATTCAATGGCATGCGACGGCATTTGTGTTCCCTGAATACAATGGCTGTATAATGTGCTTGCGTGGACCAATCAAACGCTAGCATAAGCCTGTTCACAATCATTGACAAGCGCACGCATGGCTTACGCTACCCGAGTGCTGTTGTTTGTTTCGGGGAAATCATAATTAATCCATTATCAGAGGGAAATGGGCCCAACAAGGTTGAGCATCACTGCTCAGCCGGGTGTCTCCGACCGATCTGGACCAGTCCCCCCGTCTGGCCGGTACGGGGGGGGGGTTGAGAACAATGTTGGTCAGAGGGGCGTCTCCGGCCGGTCTGGACCCGTCCCCCGTCTGGCCGGCACGAGGGGGGGGGGGGGGGTTGAGTTGAGAACACTGTTGGCCAGGGGCGTCTCCAGCCGGTCTGGACCAGACCCCCGTCTGGCCGGCATGGGAGAGGGAGGAGTGAGTACACTGTTGGTCAGAAAGTATCTACTAAGGGATGCCGATTGGATACCAAATTTTTGGACTTCCAAAGACTTCGAGAGTCTAACTGGAAGCTGGACGGAAGGGGCAAAATCTTTGGAATTTTTTGGACAACCGGTACCATTTTGTCGTGTCGCGAATTAGTATGAATCTCAACTTAATGCTGTTCATCTTTTAACTAATTTGGTTCTGAAACAAGTTGCAAGTTGGTTCTAAGCAAGCTGTTAATAGAGCTGGGAGGAAATGCTAATTTTTCAAACGTGAGACAGGAAGGTTCTAAAATAAAAGCCATCGCTAGAAAGGGCATCGATGTTTACGTCTTCAGGAGAGTCAACAGCATTCATTACTTACCTAGTTACGATTCGATACCACTCACCACGCAAACTAAGCTGCCTTCGTTGAACTTAGGGATAGCCAGGCTTAGCGGACATCGAGTTTTCGATGTTTTCACGAAAGCATGTGGTACAAATTACTTACTACGATTGTTCTGTCTTCTTTCCTTATTTCAGCCATTCTTTCTTTTCATTCGATTTGAGTGAGGAAATACAGCGACGCTAGTAGACTGGGGTTTTTGGATGTACGTGGTAGATGACTTTAAGACATTTTTGGACGGACAGCTGGTCCATCCTTGGGCTTTATGTAAGAGCCTCCAGAAAGCGGCACCTTTGGTGCCTGCCGCTCCGTGGAGAACCGTGCAATAGTTCAAGGACAACGCCTCGTTTATAGCGCGTTGGGGGATCCGAAGGCATCATTGGTCGTCGATTAAATTCCAGCCACTCCCCTTCATCATTCCTCAATTACGTTCTCGGCGCCACATAGTCTGGCGGCCTTTCCGACGGCGGCTCATCCGTCACCGGCGCCGGACGGCTCCGACGGAGGACGCGGGCCGCCGGCCGCAGCCGTGTCCACCCGAACCGGAGACAGCCGCGAGACATTCATCTCACTGTCATCAGCTGACGCCGGGCCCGGCGCGGCCAAATATGGCCGTGCCGGGACGGGGTCAGGCGGCAGGTCACGACCTCAGCCCGACCCGCCCGAGCCAGGCGCCAGGTCGGCGGCGAAACTGACCGAAACCGTCTCCAGCTGGCCGGCTGGAGTCCACTTCGGCCAGTTCCTCTGCTTTAAAGGTTCGTGGAATCGTTATTTACTTTGGATGGGTGGAATCAGCAGTGGAAAAGGAGTGTAAGTCGGCCGCTCCTTTCGCAACAGCACGGCACCATGGCCGAGAGCGGCGCACACACGCCGTGCGCACGACCTCCGACCCACTGAATGCAGCGGAGATGACACGGAGGCCGACTGGGACAGCGCAGACCACCGCCGACCGCGGCGTCGTGCGCGAGTCCTGCGAGCGGCGTCCTCAGGCCGCCGGCACGGGGTCGGCCGGCGGGTCTGGGGCGGGTCCGGGGCGGGCCGGGCCCCACCCGCGGCGGGTCGAGGTGCTAATGACCGGCCGTTCCGGAGGCCCGGCCGGGTCAGCTCCCCGCCCCACCCGGCCATGACGAGCGGGTGTTGTTGCCGTTTCCTTACTATCAGTGGCGAGCCCCGGACGCCCAAGCATTGCGGCTGACCAGCCAAGCCTCTCCGTGGCTGCCTCCCGGTGCTGCCCGACATTCACGGCACATCTGGTCAACAGGCCACCGGGGCCGCGTGCCGGCCCAGCAGTGCTGTCATGCTGGCTGCGGGACTGGCTCAGAGCCGCGCCCCGTGATCACCATGTTGCCGAACATCGGGGCGGCATGCGTTACAGTCTGACTCCAGTGCACGTCCATAGCTGATGGGTAAGTGCTGGCCTGGCCGGGTGGGGCCCTGCGTGTACGGCCCGGCGCCGCCCCGCGTCCCCAGCTCAGCCGGGTCAGCGATCCCGGCTCCCCCCCGCTCCGCCCCACTCTGCAGAGGAGTACCCCGGGCCTCTCGGCGGGCGCAGGGGCCGGTCACTCGGGCTCCTCTCGCCGGAGCAGCGCTCCCGGCTCCGTCCCGCTCCGCAGGGGAGTACCCCGGGCCTCTCGGCGGGCGCAGGGGGCCGGTCGCTCGGGCTCCTCTCGCCGGAGCAGCGTTCCCGGCTCCGTCCCGCTCCGCCGGGAGCGCACCGGCCCGCTCGGTCGACCTCTCGCCGGCGGTCTGGTTGACACTCCCGGCTCGGCTGTACTTCGCTCTGCAAACGACCTCGCGGGGCTGCACCGTACGCATGGTGCCAGTGGCCCTCATCTCAACGCGGCAAAGACAGGCAGCGTGCAGGTCACAGGCACGAGCACAACAGATGACGTGCCCAACGTCGCACCCTTCCGTAAGCCCGCACAGAAGCGGGAAGGCGTCGGCTATGCCGGCGGGGAGCACAATTACGATGTGGGTTTGGCGTCGACCTTCAAGTGCCGGGTTTTGGACGCCACATGAAGCAGGTGATGCCGACCGTAGCGTTGACCAAACGCTGACTTTATTGATTTATGGATTTATGGATTTATGACTTTTGCAGTGTTTGATTGCAAATGCTGCTCATGTGGTCACGCCACGCGTGCATGTGTTCCCGTGTTTGTAACCGGATTACTCTTCTACACTGCTGCCTGCCTGTTTTATTTACCACGACGCGCCTGAGTGAAAAGCCCCTCCCCCGTGCAGATCTTCTGGCAAAAACACCATGAAAACAGCGTCCGCTGAAGTGACGCAGCGCCTTGTGTTATTCAGCGTAAGCCGTGTCAGCCCCCGGGTCAATCCAGAGCCCACCGCGTCGGCACCAGCCGGAATCGCTGACGTGTGCCTCTGAGCCGGCCGTGTCAGCCCCCGGGTCAATCCAGAGCCCACCGTGTCGACATCAGCCGGACTCGCTGGCGTGTGCCTCGGAGCGGTCACCCACTCACCATGACGACCATCCGGCGCTCACTACACCAGGTGGTACCAGGGACAGGCCGGCCGGTCATCACGGCACCGCCCAGCCGAGCTGGGCGTGGCCCCATCAGGTCAGGTCAGGTCCGCGAGGAGCCAGTCAGCTCGAGTCTCAGCGCCGCCCGACAGCGGTGGCCGCCGGTCAGGGGGGGGGGGGGGGGGGCATCAGCTCGAGTCTCAGCACCGCCCGGCAGCGGTGACGGCCGGCCCGGTCAGCGCACCTGACTCTCCCACGCCTGCCCCGA
>NW_023595962.1:2794865-2818064 GCF_011947565.3 Pollicipes pollicipes
TCTCCCTCTCTCTCTCTCTCTGTCCCTCTCCCTCTCCCTCCCCCTCCCCCTCCTCTTTCTCTCTCCTCTCTCTCTCTCTCTCTCTGTCCCTCTCCCTCTCTCCCTCTCCCTCTCCGCTTGAGCCCGTTCCTTGCCGTTCACTTTATCTGGACCGCATCCCGGCCAAGATCACGCGGCACGCACGGGCAAGGTCAGCCAAGGTCACGCGGCTGGGCCATTAGAAACTGGACACAACACTATCTCCGATCGGTTCCAGCCCACATCGCTGGCATCGACGCCCCGCCATCGCACGGGGCTATTGTTGCGAAGTCCGTGCACCAATCGCAGTCACGTGACCCCATGCAGATCAAGGCCCCGCACGACGCCAGCACAGGAATTCTTCGGTGCCCAGACTTTAGGGCCCGAGGGCTCGTTCGTCACGGGCCGACGGCGAACATAGCCACTAGGAGGCACTCTCCTGTGACGTCGCAGGCTGCTGCGTCGGAACATACCCTACACGTTGGACTTCGGTCTTTCGTCAATCATGTGACTTCCTTTAAGGTCATCAGGTGGCTACTTCGGTTTGACATCTGTTAGTGAAAAACTGGTCTCAATGGTGCAGGCTGGTCACGTCTTGGGGCCACAGCCGGCATGTGCAATAAAAGAAAAAAGAAGCCGAACCAATACTCTCTGTCTACAGATGGCATGGGAGGTATGTACGTACAATGCCTGCACAACGGGTGCCTGCCATGCATTATAAATATTTTAAGATTCAGTTGAAGGTTATGTGATCGCTTAAGAATCCCCAGATGGTTGTTGGCACAACAAACCATGTTGTGCCAACAACCATGTTTCATTGCAAGAAAAAGGAAGCGAGAACACGCGATGACCGACTGCAGTGTACCCCCCCCCCCCCCCCACACCAAATCGTCAGCTCCTTGTGTCTGCGACCGCAGCGCGCCCTCCGCCACAAATCGCTTGCTCACCGCCGTCTCGGGGTCACGACCCCGCGTGCGGCCGAGCGCTCGGGGGCACGTGATAGCTCCAGGCACCGCGGCGCGCGGCTGGAGGCCGGCCCGTGGCGGCGGCGCGGGTGGCAGGGTCGGGGTCGTGGGAGAGCGGTCTGGAGGTGCGAGGTCTGGTCCCGCACGGTCCGCGGGATGGTGCGAGCTGGTGACGGCTGGGAAGGCGGCAGACCGTCTCCAGCGCGTGCGCTGCCATTACGGGTTCAGCTTGGGAGTACGTTCGAAATCGGTTCGGTGAATATGAGATCTGCAGTTCCTCGCCAGTGGCGAGAGTGGAGCGGGAGTTCACAAGGCTTACGTCGTGTGCGGATGGCGACCAGGGACAGGGATTCAAGAAAAGGCTGTAGACCAACGCCGTCATCTCAACACTGGCGCCTTCTTGGTGAAATACTTTTACATGCATGGATATATATGTGCGACATATTTTGTGTTATATGTATATGCAATATATCTTGTGTTATGAATATGTCATATTACAGTTGTCGGGTGTACAAATTTTGCGAATTGTGTACCAAATATGCGATGCATTTTGTTATATATGCATATATATATACACATATATATATATATATATATATATATATATATATATATATATATATATATATATATATATATATTATATTTGTTTTATCTCATTCGAGTAGGCCAGCACTTGTTCCATAACAATGACTTTGATGACAATGACTACAACAATGACAATGACTAACTTCAAGCAAACTCGCATTGTCTTGTCAGGTTTGCCAGCACCTTGCCCTGCACAGCGCAGTCCCACGTTGCTGTCCCATACATGACACAGATTCCGGGGGCTGCTGCGCGCGCCGTCCCTGGCGGGGCCATGCGAACGCACCAGGGCAGTGCCCTGATCGGAGGCCCGGGGCGCGTTCGGCCCCGTTCGGCCCCGTTCGTGGCTGGGTGCATTATCCTCCTGACGCATGGAGTGCATGCTAGCAATATGATCCGGGCTGAGGGCTGTTGTGCGTAGCGGAAGAGAGGTCTTGGAAACGTTCCATGGTGTTCTCAATTATGATCCATGTATTTGCACTGTCTTCGTTACTCAGAAATCATTCTTGTTCAATTATTGCGAGATAAGTCAAGCAAGAAAAAAAGTTCGGTAAAATAATGCCATCGCAGATAATAACCATCGCAGTTGACTTATAACCCTTTAAAATAGCTACAATGTAATAATATACAACATAATATGATATAACATAAAATACAAATACTATACAATAGAATAATAAGTTTTAAATAAGGTACCTAAGGCCCCGGCTCCAGTCCGTGTTTTTCCAGGCATGGCGCTGGCACGGCTGCTGAGGTCAAGATGAATGCTTCGACATTTTCCAGCAATATTTCTACATTTCAGGTAAATCGCATGGATACAGCCCACCTCGCTTTGCGGAGAGCGCTCTGACTCGCTTTAAGGGGCATCGCGCCCAAAATTGGACTAGGCGCCGTGACTGCGATACCCAAGCTTTGCATCTCAGCTCCCAGTGCACCTGAGAAGCATTTACACTTCATACAACAGAAACACGCGGAAAGCTTTGTACTGAATGATTGACAGGAATATGGCTGACGGCAGCGAACAGGCATGTCTCGTGTATTACATGTAAGTGCGTTTGAAGTTTCTAACACGATAAAGGCACACATATTTTCCTCCTGAAACGCATACAAATACTCCCATCCAGTGCTGATATCAATACCTTTCGGAGGGGACGAAGGTTGTGTGTGGGTTGGGTGCAGATAAATGTGCAAGGAGAAAATATTACTTGTACTTGTTCGGAACCCATCTTTATTGAAAAAGGTTTGTGAAAACGTGCAGTTTCGGATAGACAGCAGACAGCGAAAAGCACGCCACAGACAGGCCACCAGGAGCTATCCGGCTGGGCCATCCATCATTCGCCATCACAGGGTTTTCATCATCCATCAAACCAGCCAGCTAATGACGGGGGATGGCTCGCGCTCCCGGTCTTCCCTTCCTCTAAGTTCTAGGGCCACAAACCGACTTCGGGTGTCGGGGTCGCGGCACGACTTTGGGGCCTGGAGTCAGGCCGCGACTTTGGGCGCACAGGGTTCACGCCGCCGGATCGAGCTAAGGCTTGGCCTTCGCTACAAAGGCGTCCACACCCGGAAAACCAGCGCAGCAACTGATTATCGGCGACGTTTGCGGCGCTAATGATCACTAACCCAATTTCAGCCTCGATTGGACGCAGACGGCTGGCGGGTTAGGGCGGTGTCGTGTTAGGGCGGTGTCGGCGGGTCGTGACCGTGTTCTGGCAGCGCCGCCTGTCACTTCGGTGACAAAGAAACGCGGAAACGTGTTTCCAGGTATGGCCGGTGTTCAGCATCGAATCACAGAAAATTCCAACGTCCAATCGCAAACAACGCTCGGCAGAAAGAATGTTCTGTCGGATAACAACGAGCAAGAATTCTGTCCAGACAGCTGACATGCACCAGAATATTACACGGCAACCTGAAGGCAGTTACCGCGCTGGCGCGCCAAGGCTGTTTTCGTTGAGCGCGCCTGGCTACACTTACATCGGACGATCGTCATGATTCCAAAACACTTGTAGGTTACCCGTACATTACCGTCTTGCGACCGGCAGGCTTCGGAGCAGAGCAGATTGGAAGAATGGAAACATCCATTAGGCTAATTGGCCAGCCAGCAGTGAAGGCTAAAGGCTGCCGCGATGTTTACCATCCACGGAGTTTCTCACCGGCCGCGGTATGCTTGGTTACAAACGCTGGTCAAGGATGATGAGTCGGCCCCGTTCCCGCCTATTACCGCAAATTACAGACATTTTCTTCTCGGATTCGCATTCGTGATCTCTGGACCCATTATCTCATGTTTAATCAATGTCAGTTTGAATCAGCGCCGCGCACCGTCGAAAGGAATCTGAGTCGAATGAATTCACACAATAATCGATTCGAGTAACGCAGGGCATTGTTAGAACAAATAATGCCATTGCTAAATAAGTGGTGGCATCGAGACTCATTAGTTAGCATCTGAGATTATCACGTATGCTTCGTCAACATTGGGTGTGTTTTTGAAGCCTGCAGGGGGAGATATTTCTCTCATTTGGAGTTCAACAGACGCCCCTACGCCTACATAGCACAGAACCTTTATGTTCGGTCTGACGAGACCAACTTAACAACATTTAGCAATGTTACTAACGTCCAGCCACATTTGAGACTTCAGTGGCATTTGGACATAGGAGGATTTGAACGTGGGATTTCGACGACTTGGTCGGAGAAAACGGACACATATTTATGTTGGTATTTATGTTAATAATGCAGTCCTTCCCGTCAGCCCAACGGCGTGTATGTCTCAGATACTTACCTCAGAAACAACAACACCCAGCGCGTTGTCGGCGCAAGGATGCAATGAAGACGCAGGAATGTTCTCAGACTGTCGTCATTGCTGCAAGTGGCAACGATAACCCGCTTGATATGTTGGAATGGTTCTCCAAGCGGTGTTTAAGCCGGTGTGGCAGATCGCAGCGAATATTTTGCAGCACGGCGCGAGCAAGTTGACGGAACGTCCTTCCTTTTGAAGAGCTGGTATTTACGAGGGACCGGCACTGCGTAGTGAACTGCGGGTGGCGCTAAAAGCCAAACAAGGCCGAAGGCTAACTAACCAGTCGCAGTGCATCGACTTTGTGGAGGGCGTGCTTTGGTGTGACAAAAGGACTACAACATTTGCCTATGTATGCCTATATACCTATAACTGTATGCCGATATACCTATACGCCTATATATTTATGTCTATATATATACGCACGCAGGGGCATTTGCACCGATTGGGGATGAACGAAGTCAAGCGGCACTCTATGTGAAGCAGGTCATTATCGCGCAGCAGGTGCCAAGCACAGAGCGAAGCGAGGCAGCGCGGCCTGGGAGGCAGATCACTGTCCCACAGCGCAACAGGTGGCAGGCACAGAGTGAAGCGAGGCAGCACGGCCCGGGAGGCAGATCACTGTACGACAGTGCAGCGGAAAGACCTGGCACAGGCACCAGTCGACCAACGGCCGGCGGTATCATGGCCGAATTTACGGTGGTAAAAGCGACACAATCATGACCCAGATGGAGAAACTCCTCTTGGTTTTGGGGAGGACTGACGTCCGACAAGTTGATGAAGCTAAGAGACCTCCGAGGCAATGCTGCGGGACATTTGCCGAGACGAGAAAGCTTCTTTAGTACTCCAGTATGCACTCTGCCTGTACGGTTATCGGAAATTGCTTTCAAACACGGAGAAATTACGTACGTTACTAGGTGCATTTGCGAGGAACGTTATCCACATAGATACCCCAGTGGTAATGGCCTTATTCCTAGGAGAAAAAAACAACAATAAAATGGGGACGTAGATGCTTTAATATTTCGGCAATATGCCTTTATCGAATTGTATAGCAGATGTGCTATGTCTGTGTGTGTGTGTGTGTGTGAAATACTGCTTCTGCTATTCGTTTCAATAAAGGCATGTTGCCGACATATCAACGCATCTATGTCTCCATTCTCCTGCTTTTTTCCCGGGGAAACAAGGCTTTTACTACTGTCTTATCTATGCAAACGCGGAATTTTATTTCTACGCTCAGGAGCAAATCCATGCAGTTAAGCGCATCCTAACAGGAGCGCGGCTCACTCAACAGCACCGACAGCACGCGGCGCTATCTGCTCAGGAGTTGGTCGACGTCGAAAGTCATTCACGATGCATTGCATGCTGTGTGTTGAAGACTCTACGCTGGGGGTCAGCCGATCTAGTTCCATTTCATCGCCGTTCCGGATGACTTTTTGTCTTCGGCTCTGCTAGCATGCATGCACCAAAGAGCAGCACGCGCTCATTACTGAGCATGATCTCGCAGTGGCCTGCTTGATAACAATCAGCTCGGGCGGTTTGACAGATGAGCAAGTCACTCAGCCGGACGGCCGGCATGAAAGACACCCACCCCGAGTGACTCGTTACGAATCTATTATGCTAATCACGACTGTCATTAATCACTATTAATCACAGCGCGCCTCCGGGGCACGCACAGCCCGGGGGCACGGGTTTCCGGCTGAAGGTCCTGGCAGAAGCTGCCGGACCTGACCTTGACCTGGAGTAGAACTCGCCGCCTACGGACAGACCGCCTCCTCCAGCACCTGGCGTAATGACGGACACCCGACATTCGCTAACGACGGGTAGTCAGCGTTTTGGCGGGAGATTATCAGTTGGCGGCGTTTTCTCGGTAACGCCGCGGGTTAAATCAGAACGAGGCCGCGTCTCTGAGGCTCTGCCTCCCGGAACAGCAGGCCTCTGTCGGGGCCAGCCCGCGCGCGGCTGTGTTCTCACAGCAGCCTGCGCGAATGTCCGTGTGCGCTATCACTGGCAGCTTCGGAACGGCTGTGGTGCTTGAGATGTTATAATACCGTGCCTTAAGCTTGCAGTGCTAAATTGTTGCGCAATTTCCCGTCAGTGCTGATAAGACTTCATGCGAAGCGGCTGAACAAGAATATGGGCCACGCGCGGTGTCATGACCATTGTCAATGCGTCACAGAGCGGTGCTGGCTTAGGTCAGAGCCGTGCAGCTGTGCGAGGGGGGGGGGGGGGAGGCGGTGCGTTGGTTGGCCTGAGTCATTAGAAGCGAAATAGCACGGGGCCTGTGCCAGGACGTGACTGCTGACTGACGACTCGCAACGGCAGAACCGTTTGAGAACGATCTGGATAGTACTGAGCGGGGGGATACCACACAACAGCTCAGTCACAGTACACACATACACATGCACATACTCGTAAACCTACGCATGCACACATGACGCACGCACGCACGCACGCACGCACGCACACCACGCGCCCACGCCCAAGCACGCGCACACACACACGCACACGCGCACGCACACACACCTTCTCCTAAACAGGTTTCCCAGAAAGAAGCCAATTTCCTTCACGAGACGTGCTCCCCAGCTCCAAAACAAGTGACCACCTTGACCCTGTCACCCTGATCGACTCTGGTTTCCCGAGGATTTGTGGGGATCACTGACGGGCGACGCGGCTGTCCCCGGCCCTGGTAGCTAGTCAGTGGACAAAAACGGCGATAATTACGGGGTCAACCTTCAGACTGGTTCACAGAATCCGACCCAAAAATGAACTCAGACGTCACGAATGAGGTCAGACATTCGCTGAGCGGCTGGTGATTCGCCTATGTGAACATACAAACGGAACATGCTGTTGCTGGCAATCGTTGACCAGCGTCAAGGTCAACATCTATACCATTGCAGGCAGCTGTGTGAGTGCAGCTTTTCTGGTTTCTAACCGTCCCTGCTTCCTACACTGATAAAGATACAAATCTAAGAAAATATTGTCATACAAGACATTCAAATACACGTCAAAACTCATTGTGTGACAATGATACATTGTTTAGAAGACGCGAAACTGGAGAACCCTGTTGAGCCCTGTCGAAGACATAAATTACTTTGATGATGCTGTATGAGGCGCTCCAGCTGTAAGCAGTTATAATTATTCGACGTCGTAACCACAGGTACCCCACAAAAGACATTCCTCTGATTCCACAATCTATATAAGTATTAACGCATTACTCCGACATGCAGTGACAGAACGGGCGGAGGGATGCATGAAAAATATGCATAAATATAAACAGCTCAAACGACCCACAGATCAACTGCCAAAGTTTCTTGCTCATTTTCCACGCAGACATGTACTTTCCGGACCGCTGAAGACATCAGTCATTATCGCAGATCGCGACGCTCCGAGACTGTCCGAGCCGCTGAAGACATCAGTCATTATCGCAGATCGCCGACGCTCCGAAGCTGTCCGAGCCGCTGAAGACATCAGTCATTATCGCAGATCGCCGACGCTCCGAGACTGCCCGAGCCAGCCACGCCCTGAGCGGACCGCAGTGGAGGCTTTCCTCATTTGTTCCTCGATGTGGTTTGAACGCAGGCGATAGCTGACAGCGCTCCTTCGAGTGACGGTGTGCGTATGTAAGCGGGAGCTTGTGCGATGGAGGTGTAGCTTGTGGTATGGTGTGTTTAAGCTTGTTTAGCATCGGCGGGACGGCTCTACCTTCATGCACAGCGCAGCCACTTGGTCAGCCGGCGCGCCCCGAACTATTGACTTTTTGTGGCTTTTGATTGACAGTGAAGCACATAAAGCATCAGCTGGACAAACTACTATCCATGCCTTTGCATCGGTGAGTCAGTTTTTATCCACATCGATCGACTGGGAAGCTCACTTTGACATCCATGACAACCAGTTGTCAATCAGAAAGCAGTGTGGCAAGCTTGTTCAAGGTTTGCAGATCAAAAAGGCTATTTCAAAAGGATTATATTTTAAAACATCAAAGGAACACGAGCCAAACCATTTCACGGTTTTGTCGATCCACCACGCCGCCCGGCCTCCCCGCCTGGGTGAGCGGCAAACGACGCCGCATCGCCTCAGCAGCTGAGTACGTCGTAAAGCCCTAATGACGACGACAAACATGCTCTTATCGGACATTCTGCGGTTGATTGGTAAGAACCCCCCTTACCAAACACTTGCGCGCGTCTTTAGGACGGGAGCGGTCCGACGATGGAGCGAGACAGCCCGCCGCCGTCGGCCGCGGCGTCGATGCTGCTGGCGCGGACGCGGTTTACGCCATGTACCGGCGTCAGGACCCATTGTTCTAGGGAAGCCAGGCCGGCCCGCTTTCAACCAAGGACGACTGAAGCGGGACCGAAGCGGGCGGTCACTGCCAGCGTCTGAATCGAGAAAGCCGTGTCACACGAATTAGTGGTCGGTGTCCGGACAGGCCCCACCGCAGCCACATGCGCACAGCGGTGCCGAGCGATCGCTTCTGTACGGACACGCGTGGCCTCCCGCCGTTCATCGTGTTATTGATGGCGTGCCTGAGCGAAACGTTCGGCCTCACAGCGTGGAAGTGAAGACTGGAGCGTCGTAGGACCCGGGCCGACGTTTTCAGGCGCAGAGACGCCAGCCGAGCGCCGAAGGATGCAACCTCACAGCATCCCCGCAAGACAGCCCCCTGCCTGCACAGTCGTCGGGTGACCCCCCCCCCCCCTCGCCCGCCCCCCGTGACCTCGTCTGATGCGAACTGCCGCCGCAGACGCGGTCAGTCTGCGGTCGCCCCGCTGCGCCACGCACGCCGCGGCGCCGCCGCACGCGCCGCGAACGCCGCAGTTGGGCGCCGGCGGTGGCGCGCGCGGCGGCGGCGGCCCGCCTGCGGCCGGCCCGCCACCGCGGTGGGTACCTCGCTGTAAACGGTGGCAGGCTGCGACGACGCCGGCGGCCGGAGTTCATGGCTGGCTGTCGGATCTCAGTAAGGCATGCGGGCCCGCCGCGACCGCTCGCTAACCGTTGCTAACCGCTGCCAATCGCCGGTAACGCTGCTGTGTTCAGGGTGAAGTAAGCTGATGATAGAGCGGGTCGAATGCAAATTATGTAGATTACTTACTTGGACCTTAAATGCTACCCGTTCAGCTTGTCTATAGACTCCGTAGAGTGAAGTGAGCTGGTGATAAAACGGATCGAATGGAAATTACACAAATAGCTTACTTGATCCTTAAATGTTGCCATTCAACGTGTGCAGGGACTGTCTGTTTGGAATCTCACCAAAAATGTCAGCATGTTAATCAACGAGTGATGTGTATCTACGCATTGTGCATCCGCCTATTTTCGCATGGTGCAATCACCAGAGCAACACCGAGCAGTGGCACAGTCCCGGGAAGCTCTGGGAGCACGTGCCGTCTTATTAGCTTGCAATTTATCAATATGTTAGTGAATAAATTACCGCCAGTAACATCAAGGTAAATGAGTTACAAACACGTTGAAAATAAGCGATGCTGCGATGCGACATGCAACAACTGACGCACGCTCGCGGCACGCTAAAATCTTGCGCGCAAATATTAAATTGTGTCCCCCCCCCGCCCCCATTAAGAAAGCCTGCACACGCCCTGACCAACAAGTGTTTATACTGCACACGCTTCATGGCTTCACATGACGCCGGCTGGTACAGAAACCGTCGCATCCGTGCCCTCAGGTCAGGCGAACATGCGACATTCCGCAAAGAGAGTGCACATCTAAAAAATGTTTACTGAAAATCCCATTTAAACGTGCTCCAGAAGTGTAGAATTCCTTGAGTGGCAACCACTACAACCACAACCACTTGAGAGACAACCACTGCACCGAGTGGCTTGCACCACGTTGCCCGTTTTCAATCCAACTGTTCTTACCGACGTACCTCGATTTCGTAAGTTTCAGTATTCGCTCACACGCATTTTAATGCATGTAGAAATTTAACAGGGGGGGGGGGGGAGGGATGTGCTCGCGGTACCCCCTCCCCGTGAACAGTCCACTGCTTCAGGCGCACGTCAATGGGATCAAATGACAACGACGAACCCTTGACAGACCGCCCAATACGGTGTGGACCAATTCTCTTTGCTCTTTTGGCATGCGCCGTACGTCTTCAGTTTATCATGTGTGCTTTGTCTAATTGTTATGGCGTAATTACATTCATCAATTCTCACTCCCTTCATCTTCTAAACACACGAGTGGTTTGCTCACATTTGCCCGAATAGGTGGATAAGGAATGTAATTAATTCATCAATAAAAGATGTGCGCAGAGCATGGACAAGGTTAAAGCTACAAGCTATGCATAGGACCTTCTGCGCGTGTACCATACACACCGAGTTTGCCAAAACGACTCTAAAAATACGGCTTTACTCCATGTCCATACACGTGCTGCACGAAAATGCAGAAGATTCGCCACGCATATAGTCTTGTCTAGGAGAGTGAGTGTTTTGCGTTTGTTTCCACGCAGCGTATACAAAGCTCATGTGACCTTGCTGCTAGGTTGTGAGGACGCGCCCCGTACGGTGACTTGGGCCTAACCAACACTGGGGTCACAGGGTCTGCGCCCCAGAAATTTTGTGTCGGATTGGACCAGTTTTATGTTTTGACCGCAAAATACGCCACCGAAACAGAAATGAACCCCAGCGACTTTAACGCATGCTCGCGTCCACGCCTGCCGCGAACATAACGCACTATTCTTTGTATGGGCTGTCATCAGCGTCTTATTTACGTGCGAAAGCCAAACAAAGATGAGGACATCCGTCTCCGACATAAATTAACGGCAACTCATACGACACAATACAGCCATGAAGCCAGCACTTACCGTCAGCTGAACCGGTGTCATGTTGACTCAAAGTCGCAGCCGCGAGGGGGGAGGGGGGCACTTGATAGGAGCGCACGCGCACGCCACCTCGCGGCAACACAGCCCGGGTTCAACTGGGGCGGCCGTCGGCTGTCACTCTCGCTCTCGGTGAAGGCCGCCGTAAGGTCGTTCCTCCGTCCGCGGAAGTATTATCGGCGTCCGTAGCGCCGGCGGGCACAGAGCCGAGCCGTCGCGGGTGATTTGCCTACGGTTCGGTGAATAATTAGCGGCGTGAAGCGTACGGACTTCCGTCCTGTCCGCCCCCGGTTCGGCCCCGGCCCGAGACAAATGGGCGCCGACCTGCTGTGATTGATTGGTCTCGACGCCACCGAGTTCGCCGGTGTTTCTCGCTGATGTTACGGCGTCTTCATTCCGGGGATGAGATGTGTGTTCGGCGCTGAGATGCGGCGATGTCTCCCCGCTGCACTCAGCTGTGTTGCATGTGTGACGTCATGTGTGACGTCGGTGTCACACTGGTGACGTCACTGTCATGAGTGGCGCGAAGAGCCCCCTAGCGCGATCCCGCCCCAGCGCCGAAAGCGCACCCCGTATAGGAACTCCCTGTCTTTGGAGCTTCATCTCGGCGTGGTTACCCGGGAGCATGCAGTCTTTGGCGTACATGTAGTCTCAACCATTGACCACTCCCCATCAACCCACAGCAGCGAAATAGACATATCTGCTGACAAGGGCTCCAACCCTAACCAAACCAAACTGGTGACCAGCGAGGGTGACGTCTGTCAGGCGTGCGGGGTCTGTCATGCCTGCGATGTCTGTTTCATACCGTGACATTGTTTCATGGGATGTGCTGTTGCATCTGGCGTTAGTTCACGTTGGTTATTTGTCTGCTCAGGAGATTAATGAAAGTAGGAGGCGTAATAGCCGAGCACTTCAAAAGCATTCATAAGCACGTAAAGGGATCGCGATAGCCGCTTGGTTAACGCCTTGGAGTCCTACGTGGATCACGGGTTCGAATCCCGGTTACGCCATGGTTTATTGCCAATATGGCCAATGCTGGCACTGAGGCTCCATAAAAGGGGGCGTGATGCACGTCGCATGCCTAAAAAGATGTGCACCTAGGGTGCACCCCTACCCTGCACCCCTATCCTGCTGGATATCGGCTTCGCGTGTATTTTTTTAAAACACGAACGTTTTTCTATGTAGAGCAATCTTCATTTCACGAATTAGTGCAGTGATGACAATGTGCTTGACGAATGCGCTGAGAAGCACTTTTCGTAAGGTAAAGGGCGCAGGCTCACTGACGCAGCGTTTGTGCGTTGATTCACCAATAACACGCCTGAGAAAATGACTGGCTTTGGGTATGGACAGCATTGGCAAATTGAATCTGCGCAAACGACGAGTTTGCAATGATCTGCTTTTGGTAGTTGTGCCAAGTTTTGCACTGGTTACATAAGATTATCCTTTTCATAATATTTTTCGCACCTTTGTTACACAATAGTCGTGCACTTCTGTTACACTTAAGTTTTAGACTTATGCTAGACAGCAATGGTCTGCTTAAGTTGCACAATAGCTGTGCACTTATGCTACACAATAGTTGTACACTTATATTACGCTATAGCTGTTACACTGAGATGCCTCGCTTGTTACAAAAATGCAGTTGTTTTGTGCCAATATTAGTGCTTTTTTTAACTAGTCACAATATTCAGACCTACATGCACGCGTGGTCTCTATGATTCGAACCTCTCTTTTAGCTTGGGCCGAGGCGCGCTGTGCCTTATGAGCGCCTAAAGGTCCAGAAAGCTTTGAGATACGCCAGTGAGATGTAACCGTCACAATCACCACACTGCTGGCTTTCTGTCTTTACCTGCTGTGTTGAAATCCGACACCAATCCTTAAAAGCGCCCTCAAGCTGGTTGGTCCATCGTTCGGGGACAAAACACTTAGCCGCCAGCACACCTGCACACCTGCTCACCTTAGCCGCCTGCACACCTGCACACCTTAGCCGCCTACACACCTGCACACCTACACACCTGCACACTTTGGCCGCCTGCACACCTGCACACCCGCACACCTTAGCCGCCTGCACACTTGCACACCTGCACACCTACACACCTGCACACCTTAGCCGCCTGCACACCTGCACACCTTATCCGCCTGCACACCTGTACACCTTAGCCGCCTACACACCTGCACACCTGCACACCTACACACCTGCACACCCTAGCCGCCTGCACACCTGCACACCTGCACACCTACACACCTTAGCCGCCTGCACGCCTTGATACGCACATTACCGACCGGCAAAGGGATAGTCGTACTGATAAGATTGTTCGTTGTCTCCTCCATCAGTAATAGTTGGTCGTGTTTGGCCGCCACACCGGATCGTCGAGGTTGTAATCTGCTTCCTACCTGTTCTTCGGATTTTCGCAATGTATCTTTTACCTGCTCGATGTTAATCGAACGAAGGAGGTCAAATTGCGCTGATATGAACATGCCACAATGTGTAGCAGGAAACTCACCTGATCAAAAGGTTTGCAGGGAAATGACTGCAAGCTTCATAACATAACTACATTTCTTCTCCATATATGTTAGACTTTTTCAGCCCCAAAGCAACTCTTCGTGCCGCTAAAACTGCGTAAACTTATGAGAAGTATTCGCAAAGGTGTTGTTTCTTTTGTTATTGTTAGCTGTTTTCTTTGCTTTCTTTTTTGTTTCTCTTTTCTGGTTGGGCTCTAGAAAGCGTGATAACGAGACCGGTAAAGACCGGTAAAGACCGGTAAAGATTTTCACGTCTCAGGCACGTGATAATCCTGGCTCGTCATCATCTAATACACATGACATCGATCTTCATTATAGAAGGGGGGCTGAAGTCTCTTCCGTTTTTCGAGAAAACCTTTAGAACCACTCGACGCGAGCTGTTTAAATTTCAGCGATTTAGCTTTTTTGATTTTATATATTCTGCGACCTTTTGAAGATCAAACCTGGCATAGATGACTACTAAAATGGTCGCTTTGCCAAGGTCTTGTCAGGCGCCGGCTGTGCACTTGGCCGCCCAATAAGGTACGTTTGACATCGAGTCGTAAGGCAATTTCTTTTTCGGTTTTACCCATATCACATGGTGCTTGATCCTATGAAACGCAATCAGTTCAGGTTTTCCAGAGTCAGCACGGGTCAAGTGCATTGAATTAGAAATGTATGCGGGGATAGCGCTCGACGCCTCACGGCTTGGTTTGGCATCTGCTTCATCATCTCAACCATCAATCGATGCAGCATGATTAGCGGACACAAGGTGCAGCAAGAGGAGGCCCGCTTCACGATCAAGAGGAGGCCCGCTTCACGATCAGAGGAGGCCCGCTTCACGATCGAGAGGAGGCCCGCTTCAGACCAGGAGGAACTCGTTTCAGACCAAAAGAAGCCCGCTTCACGACCGAGAGGAGCCCGCTTCACAACCAAGAGGAGCCCGCTTCAGACCAAGAAGAGGTCTGCTTTAGACCAAGAGGAGGCCTGCTTCACGACGAGATATCAGATTCATCGTCGGTCCGTAAGTCACAGTGCGCATAAACACCGCGTCAGTCCTGTCAGCTGGGAAGAACAGCGCGAGGACGCGAAGCATTTCTGGTGTGCACAGCGCATACAAGGCAGTTTAGTATTCTTCGTTGTCTCCTGCATGAGCAACACGAGCTACGTTGCATGTGACAAACATAAGCCGCTCCAGAAGGACATTCGTGAATCTATATGAACGCTTTCATGATACTTAGATAGCAGCATCTGGCACCCGACTGACCGCTTCATTCTTAGTTTTCACAAGGCCGGTTCACATGTCCTTAAGAAAAGTACCGCACAGTTTTACGCACAAGAAAACGTCACTAACCTAACCATCTTTAGTGTTTTGAAGAAACAGATGGATGCATAATTCAATACTAAAGCAGTGCAGGCATCACTGAGACCATTATGCACTAGTAGGGTCCTTAGCATGATGAGTAGCCCGCCCCTGCTGCCACCCTGCTGTGCACCCCTCTTCGGGGTCTGGCGCAGTGCGCGACACGGCCCCTTGACCAAGAGAAAGGGGCCGTGTCGTGTGCCCTGTCGTTACCCTGCTGTGCACCCCTCTCCGGGGTCTGGCGCAGCGCGCGACACGGCCCCCTGACCAAGAGGAGGGGGCCGTGTCGTACGCCCTGTCGCTACCCTGCTGTGCACCCCTCTCCCGGGTCTGGCGCAGTGCGCGACACGACCGCCGTGACCCCGCACCCCGCGCGACATCATACAGCGATTATGTGTCAGGGTCGGGCGCCCCCTGTCGATGGCGGCACGATCGGGCGGCGGGTGCCGGCGCCGCGTGGGAGTCCTGCGCGCCGCCTCGCCGCTAATGGTCCGGCGGCGAGAGGATGGTGGCGCGGCGCGGACTTCCGCGTGCTGCCGCGGCGGACGGGCGGGTCTCGCTGCGACGGCGGCGTCGCGGCGGTGACTGGCCGCCTGCTGTCGTGACCTCGGGCCAGATTGGCTGCTTTACATCGGGCTATCCCGACCGCTGCGCGTCCACCATTAGCGCCGACGGCTGGGCTGAATGTGAAAATGTCGGTCATTGTTTTTGTGGCGCTTTGGGAGGCGGGTAGAATAAAGGAGCAAACGCCGCAAACAGGTTTTATGTGTTTTTATGAATAACGCTGGTGCGTTGTAAGCCGTTGTGAAGTGGGGTCGTGTCAGTGGACCATTGCATACCTCGTCGATGCTAAGGTCGAGGCAGATGGACGAAATGTTCCGCACGTTCTGTGCCAGTCACTTACTAGGGCTATGGAGGTCGACACTCCGCCTCAATTAAAACGCTACGGGGGTTTAATGAACAAAAGAATACGCCATTTTAGGCTTATTTGCGATGGCGTTCATCTTGTCCAGGAAACATTTGAACTTCCGACAGGCAATGCCACGCATATATCATGAGCTGACTCGAGGTACCAAAGTACGCTGGCTGCAAACATACCGGTACCGCAGGCACCGCCACCGGCTTCGCTGAGCTGATTTTGCGACGTCTTATCTGTTTGGCCACTATGGCCACAATATCAAACCGGGGCCTCAATCCAGCGCGGGGACCGCAGCACAAATGGCAGCATGGCTCGAGCCCACACTCGAGCTGTTTTGAGTCGCGGGTACCGCTGCTGCGGACCTGCACCATCAGCAGGTCCATCATGAGCATCAGCAGCACGGACATCAGCGGCACGGACATCATCAGCAGGGACGTCCGCAGCACGGACCTCCGCAGCTCGGATATCAATGGCACGGACACCATCAGCTCGGACATCCACAGCACAAACATCAGCGACACAGACATCAGCCTTACGGACATCAGCAACACGGATATCAGCAGCGCGGACATCAACAGCAGAGACATCGGCAGCACGCACATCAGCAGCACACACATCAGCAGCACGCACATCAGCAGCACGCACATTAGCAGCACGCACATCAGCAGCACACACATCAGCAGCACGCACATCGGCAGCACGCACATCGGCAGCACGCACATCGGCAGCACGCACATCAGCATCACGCACATCAGGAACGCGACGCTGTACCACGGCAACGCAGTGAACGACACGGTAACACGCTTAATCACGCAGGAATATGACTTACCAAGTCGTATCACCTCGCGCTACGCCATCATCAAGTGGATGACACCGTTGCCTCAAGGATATCAGCATTTTAGCTACAGTGAACACGTTACAGTTTAGCTCCGTTACATCAAAGTTGCGTGAAGGGTGAAACCGCTTCAGTGTGCCGCGCTTTACCACACTGTCCATGCTGCAGCTCGTCGTGACGCACAGTATCGGTCATGTCACGTTGCGTTACGCAGCGCGGCGGTGTACTGAGCGGGGGTCAGGTTTCGCCGCCGGATCTCCGAGCTCCTGCCAGACGAGGCTCCACGAGCGTGCGCGCCCGCACCGGCGGACGAGCGAGGCGCAGGCCGTGAGTCTGAGTCACGGGCGACTCTCTCGGCCGGCTGGACGCTGATGGAGCTTGCGACAGACGGATTGCGCGAAGGATTGATTGCACCCGAAGACCGGTGGGTACATGCTGCCAGTGCTGGATGGCGGCCGGCGTCTGCCGTGGTTTAGTATGCATTCCTGCACTCTTTTAACGCCTTTACGGCTGTTTGCAGAGAGGTGGAACTGCTGTTAGGGGGTGGGATGTGGGGGGGGGGGGGGTGAGGCAATGCCCAGAGGCGGGAGAAATGACAGGGCATTCCCTGGGAAGAGAGGAAGGGGGGGGGGGGAGGCACATGCGATCGTGACGACATTTATCTCCATGCAACGTGATAAGGCTACTGTTGCATTTTTCAAAGATGGGAGACAGCTTCTCCTCTATCTGTCCCGTTATTGCGTGCCTAAGCCTTGCTAGAGACTCGAGCGCAGAATGAAACTGATTAGAACAGCTGTACAACGAAAATGGGCAGTACTATGCGTGTGCGTCACAGGTTATGCAAGCGTGTTTCTGCTACAGCTTGTTTAACTTATGTGTCTGACTTCGCATACCCAAGACACAATGGTTTGCCGCACAAAGCGAAATAATCATAGCCACGTATTATATATTCTATCGTGGACAGCACAGTGTTTGGTATTTTTGATAGGCTTGGAGTTATGGATAGTTATTGACAACTCCTGACTGGCTGAGCTGTTGCTACCAAACTAGGTCCAGAGGAAATACCCTTCATCGCTGACACAGTCTACCGATTTCCATACCCACACCAGTGCACGCGCTGAGGCTCATGCCCCACCTATACGAAGGGGGGCTGGACGATCGGAAGCAGTCGTTCTCCCCTACCGAGGTGAGCTGGACGATCGGAGGAAGTCAATCTCCCCTACCAAGAGGAGCTGGACGATCGGAAGCAGTCGTTCTCCCCTACCAAAAGGAGCTGGACGATCGGAGGCAGTCAATCTCTCTACCAAGAGGAGCTGGACGATCGGAGACAGTCAATCTCCCCTACCAAGAGGAGCTGGACGATCGGTGGCAGCCAATCTCCCCTACCGAGAGGAGCTGGACGATCGGTGGCAGTCAATATCTCTTACCAAGTGAAGCTGGACGATCGGAGGTAGTTAATCTATCCTACCAATGGAAGCGGAACGATCGGAGGCAGTCGATCTCCCCTACCAATGGGAGCTAGACGATCAGAGGCAGTCGATCTCCCCTACCAAGGAGAGCTGGGCGATCGAAGGCGGTCGATTCCAGCAGCTGGCTGCGGTTGCATCAGGGGCGCCCGGCCCGGCCGCCGGCACGATCAGCGTGCACGTGCTCAAATGGCGTCGTGCCCAGGCCGTGATCGGTCGGCGTCCGGAGGTAGACCGGCTGCGACCGGCCGGTCACGGTGGCGCGCCATGACTGACGCCGCCGATCTCACCCGCAGCGACCCTGCCAGAGATGGCGGAACAGGAGATGACGGGCAGACGGGCGGTCGCACAGGCCGCCTCTGAAACAGTGTCATGGCGCTACGATTCTCTTTTAACACCAGTCATCCCACTGTTCTTGCATGGCGCTACAGGAGACGGCCCTAGGTGAAATTAGCATTACTTCACCCCTCCCCGTTCCCCCCTCCCCTCAGACGATTATTCGTTACTGGTCTCTGTTGGGAGCACCGAGTCTCTCCCAGCAATCATCAGATGAGAACAGTGTTTCCCATTCGAAGCACTTGGTTTATTCCGGGGCCTCTCTACTAAAGACTGAGGACTCTTCACTGAGAATACAGGTTTTCTGCGAAAAACAACTCTCTCCAAGGTACTGATCATCGCGGGCAGCGAGCTTCTCCTGGGGACAACGGGTCTCCGCCAGATAGCTTTCCATTGGAGACACTGCATCTCCGTTGAGAACCCGGAGTCTCTCCTGAGGCTCTCGGTGGGGACACTGCTCCTCCGCTGCGGACACCGAGCCCCAACCCAGGCCTGTTCACTCAAAATATCCATAATCCTGAGGACACTGGCTTCTGACTTAGAAGTGATCCAACCTCCACTGTGACCCAACCAGACCCGACCGAACTGCCCAAACGATGCTGAGTGGAGTGGAGAGGTCACGATCGGATCTGGACCCACCGGGCACATCGGCTGCACGTCTCTCTCGTCTCTTTCGTCTCTCGTCTCTCTCGTCTCTCTCGTCTCTCTCTCTCTCTCTCTCTCTCTCTCTCTCTCTCTCTCTCTCTCTCTCTCTCTCTCTCTCTCTCTCTCCTCTCTCTCTCTCTCTCTCTCTCTCTCTCTCTCTCTCTCTCTCTCTCTCTCTCTCTCTCTCTCTCTCTCTCTCTCTTTCTCTCTCTCTGTTGCACGTCTCTCTCGTCTCTCACGTCTCTCCCGCACGTCTCTGACATTGCCAGACATCCGCTTCAACCCCTTGTAACTGCCGGCGAGCACAGGAAGCGAACCGGGAACTGCATCACAGCACATTACCCTAGCACATCGGTCAAATGCGATGACATTGCTGGTGTAGCGACTGCCGTGCACATCAACATGCTTAGGGAAAAGAAAGCCGAGAGTCAGTACGCGTCGCAGTATCCCAAAATTCCAAAAATCTGGAACATATTCTTACCATCTCCACTTCTTGAGATATTTTTTTCGCTTTTGTTGTACATATGCTATCAGTTATAGATGATCACCGATTAACTTATAGACAACCGCTCCAAATGCCTGTCTCAACGCAGCGTGCAGTGGTCTGGGCATGCAGCACTGTGACCTGGACACGCGAAAAAGTGGTTTGAACACACACCTCAGACGTAAAAACAGGAAGAATTTCCTAGCCCGACGCATCTCACGGAGACCAAAACGCACAGCCGGTGTCTGAGAGACTCGTCATGCTGGTTAAACCAGCGGCCATTACTCTGGTTGATGTTTAGTCGCCCTGGGCTTAGCAACATAGGACGGTGACCCAGGTACACAGCAGTGTCCTGTGCACGTTAATGGACAGAACGCACGGCACACTGGCCTAAACCCGTCACAATTGCAGAAACACACACGGCGCCGTGGCCGTAACACGTGGCACGGATAGCAAAGTTGCTTAGTGTTCTCCTTTGGTGTTTGTACGTAAATATGGACACACCGGACTAGGGCAGAAGTTTTATTTAATACGCGCATACAATAATACACCAGACGAGGACAGCAGTCAGAACAGTCATTTCATCCGTGATAATACCTCGTCTCAATCTTTCGTCAAACTGAAACACAAAGCACCTTAGCCTGGGCGGGAAAGGCAGGGGTCTGAAGACCCAGCAAAGTGAACTACACGCGAGAAACAGTGGCTCGAGTACACAGCACTGCACAAGTGCAGTGGTTCGAGTACACAACGCTGCTCAAGTGCAGTGGCTCGAGTACACAGAACTGCACAACTTTAGTGGCTCGAGTACGCAGCACTGCACAAGTGCAGTGGCTCGGGTGCACAGCACTGCACAAGTGCAGTGGCTCGGGTGCACAGCGATGGGCAAGTGTAGTGGATCGAGTAAACAGCAATATGCAAGTGCATTACCTCGAATACACAGCACTGCACCCGTGCATCGGCTCGAGTGCACAGCATTGCGCAAGTGCGGTGGCTCGAGCACACAGCACAAGTGACCTGAACACGCAGCCCCAGCTAATAATGACGTCATAGTCCAAGCCTCGTCCGGTGCGGGGCGCAATGAAAGCCGTGCACTCTTTTCCACAGCTCTTTCCCGTTTTTATGGCTTTATACAGCCATTAAACTCTCAGCTGGCACTCCAATTCAGTGATCTCCAAACGTTCCTGCCCCAGATACGTCGGAGGTGTATGTTGGTGCAGACCTCAGCGCAAGAAGTGTGCTGTTTTTGCGTGACTCAACTGCAGCGGATATCTGCACTGTTGCTCTACGTTGCATGCCTCGGCAATCATTCGGCTTCCTCGTTTGTCTCGTTGACCCAGTAGCTAACAGGGCGAGGGGGGGGGGGGGGTTCAAGGACGGTTCCATACGTTGGTCGATTGCGCACAGTGTCCGATAACTGATCAGCCGTTTGGCTGCTGCAGCGTGCTACTTGCAAAGGGGGGGGGGGGGGGAGAGCGATAGCGGTGGGCTACGGCAGCATGGGCGCAGGCTCCAGCCCGGGACGATGCAGAAAAGTCGCAGGCTTGAGTCTGGAAAAATGCAGCAGGGTCGCGGATTCGAACTCGATCTCCTGCGATGCCCCGCCCACAAACCATGGAAACCGCTTCCGCCAGCGCATTCAGTGCTTGGGATGGGCGCGGGGTCTGTGAGGAATTGCTCCGTTTCAAGCACTGGTGTGGGTTTGCATCGCCCGGAGGTGCCATGCTCTCAGAGAGCTTGGCGTCTGAAATGTTCGTCTCTTACCTTTTTGGTCGGTCCGGTCACCTAAAACGCCCTGAAAACCACCGAACAGCAGAAACGTTCCGTGTACTTTTTGAAACATCTAAATCTTAGGCCAGCTGCTTAACTTTTCGCTTACTAGTGTCGGATGAACTACGCCCGATGGCTGCTTGCAGTCTTGCCTTTCCCCACTAAAGTGTTAGTGCACTTTAAAATGGACTTAGGTTAGGTTAGGTTAGGTTAGGTTAGGTCCACTGCAACTTAAAGTTAAAATGCAGCGGACTTGGACTAGGCGGAATCAGGTCCGTTTAGTTCAGAAGCTCGCCATTTATCGGCTTTCTATGAGCATTAACACCACTTGCACACTTACAATGACGATTTAAAGACACGCAGTAATGTGTTTGGAATGAAAGGCTGCTTTGTGAGATGATTGCATAGAAACATGATGTACAAAGATACTTAATCTGCAGCTACAGCTGTGGCCGCAGCTATCAGACACAACAGCCAACAAGGAACGTGCTGGCTGCTGGCTGTCTGTTGCATTATATCGCTTGGAGGCTACACAACTCATGATAAACTGCTCTACCGTCACTTGGAAAATAACGCGTATCGCTGTTAGGCATGGTTCTTTCAATGCGACGTGGCACCTGGGGGCCGTCCACAGGTTTCGTTACGCATTTTTGACCACATTCAAGCCCCGCCTTCTGGTAACGAAAAAGCTACGCTGGTTGGGCCCTCCTCTCCGCTAGTTACGCTGTGGTATGCTGAACGTCTAAAAACAATGACGCTCGTTTGGTCTCTGATCGATCTAGAAATGTGAAATAGATAAGGGCGTGTTGCTTGTACCGAGAATAAGACAAATGTGTTCGTTTTTAACACGTGCCGGATTGAATGCGACGCGCTCGGGTGGGGGTGAGGTGGGAGGTGAATTTAACTCCATCAAGTATAAAAAGTAAGAGAGTTAGAAACACAGAATGTACCGGGTAGTTTAGCATTCTGTGTAACTTTGTTAGAGTAAACTTCTTGTATCTCCAGGTCGAGAGCCTAAGATCAACCAAGGTCAAACAAGATCAAACCAGCAATCTCTGTCGGAAGTGTCCTCAGGCCTGCTCACGCAACCGAATTTAACTCAAATAAGTTTTGAAACATAAGGTCTGTAATAGGTCTATTGGGTACAAACCTTATTTGACCTAAAGAAGATAAAAAATGAAAAAAAAACATTGCATACGAAACCATCAGGCAGTATGTCTTGCTGGTATAATATTATTTTCTTGCCAGGGGTGTAGTTTCCTGCTCAATTTGGGGTGGAGGCTCACCCCTCAACTTAGGCTCCCCTAATTTTTAGAAAAAAAGTTGGCCGAATTTCGGGAAACCCCAATTTCTTTAACAAATTTTGAGGAAGGCTCGGTTATTCTATGTCTCAATTCTTTTAATCTCCAATCTCCTCGTTTTTCCAAAGAATAAGGCTATTGCTACCATCTTATTTATGTTTGCTGCATTAGCCTAGAAATCGCGCCTTGAATTACCTTCGCTGGCAGCCATGGCCAGCAAAGGCCCTTTGCTCGCTAAATGCCAGCGACTTTGAAACGTATGGCCTATTTTGTGTACCGCAGGATTAACTATCGGAATGCCTATTGCTGTACACAGTTTGTGACGCTACGAGCAGCGCTTAAAGGTCGTAGAGGGGGAGGGAGGCAACTTGCATCCCACCGGACCGTGTAAAGGGATTTTTT
>NW_023595962.1:2819271-2853342 GCF_011947565.3 Pollicipes pollicipes
GCTGTGGCCATGCGAGGGCTGTTCGCTATGCTTTAGTCATGGGCAGGTCGCCTTCAGTACTTCACCCATTCTCAAGAATGACTCATCTTTGACAAGAGTTTGAGGGGATGGATGGGATGTTTTGCCTCGTGTTTTCGGTCGCCTCGTGGGTCTCTTGTGTCCACTGGAACGGAGCTAGCTCAGGAAGTGGCCGCCTTCTGGCGAGATGGAGGCGCAACTTGCGGTTGATCAGGTGTCGTCATATCTTAACACGCACACGTTGGTATGTTGACCAGTCTGTGAGTATTCGAGTTCGCCTGCCTTCGAGCAGACACTAACTTACGGTTGTGATCGGAGGGCGGACAGTGTTGTGCGCCATGTACGTACACGGACAACGTCCGTCTGTGCTCCGCCGCTGACGGCCAGCGTTCGTCTGTGCTCCGCCGGCGTCCGTCTGTGCTCCGCCGCTGACGGCCGGCGTCCGTCTGTGCTCCGCCGCTGACGGCCGGCGCCCGTCTGTGCTCCGCCGCTGACGGCTGGCGCCCGTCTGTGCTCCGCCGGCGTCCGTCTGTGCTCCGCCGCTGACGGCCAGCGTCCGTCTGTGCTCCGCCGCTGACGGCCGGCGCCCGTCTGTGCTCCGCCACTGACGGCCAGCGTCCATCTGTGCTCCGCCGTTGACGGCCGGCGTCCATCTGTGCCCCGCCGCCGACGGCCGGCGCCCGTCTGTGCTCCGCCGGCGTCTATCTGTTCTCCGCCGCTGATGACCGGCGCCCGTCTGTGCTCCGGCGCTGACGGCCGGCGTCCGTCTGTGCTCCGCCGGCGTCCGTCTGTGCTCCGCCGCTGATGACCGGCGTCCGTCTGTGCTCTGCCGCTGATGACCGGCGTCCGTCTGTGCTCCGCCGCTGATGACCGGCGTCCGCCTGTGCTCCGCCGCTGATGACCGGCGTCCGCCTGTGCTCCGCCGCTGACGGCCGGCGCCCGTCTGTGCTCCGCCGCTGATGACCGGCGCCCGTCTGTGCTCCGGCAGGTACGCCGACCACAGTCGGGCCGGCCCGTGCCCCACCCGTCAACGTGCCTCTGCGGCCGGGCAGCCTCCTGCTGCCACACACGACCGGGCCGCCACTGTTCGGCAACGGCAACGGGCAACGGCGGCAGCGCGGCGGTGCCGGCAGGCGGACCCAGACTTTTGCCGGTGCCCAGGCCGCGCCGCCCCCTGCCGGCCTGTGGTGCAGCGGCCGCCGCAGCAGCAGCAGCAGCGACCGCAGGTCAGTGGTCCCGGGCGCCGGGCAAGGACCGTGTCACCGGCCGGGACAGGGGGATCAGAGCCCCGTCCGTCAGTCACCAGGACAGCTGACTCGAGGCCACGGGCGGCCGTGTTCTGTAGTCTTTTTCTGAGTGTTCAGTGGGCTCTCGCTCAAGAAATGCCCACCTTGCATCGTTAGTTTGTAATGAGCTTTAATGAGACGAGACGTAGTGAGGCTGAGCGAGACGTGATGAGACTTGCCGCTGTCTGCAAAAGCGGGAGAGAACTGAAGTGTCGTGTCCTTCCTCCACACAGATTGTTCAAGTCCAACGTCCACCTCAGCAGCAGCAGCAGCAGCAGCTCCAGCGGCCTCAACAGCAAACCAGCGACCCCAACAGCAGTTCCAGAGGCCGCAGCCCCAGCGGCCTCAGCCGCACCCCAGCGGCCTCAGCCGCAGCCCCAGCGGCCCCAGCCGCAACCCAGCGGCCCCAGCCGCAGCCCAGCGGCCCCAGCCGCAGCCCCAACGGCCCCAGCCGCAACCCCAGCGGCCCCAGCCGCAGCCCCAGCGGCCCCCGCAACCCCAGCGGCCCAGCCGCAGCCCCAGAGGCCCCGGCCACAGCCGCAGCCTCAGCCCAAGCCTCAGCCCCAGCGGCCTCCGGTGCCAGTGAGCGCGCAGAATACGGCCAAGCCATCGGTGCACGCCGGCGTGCTGCCGCTGCAGAACGAGATCGCGTCCAACTCGCTGCCTCTGTTCCCGCCGCTGGGGCCCGGCCGGCGGTGAAACGACGCTCGCTCAGCGCGGAACACCGCAGCATGTCGGGATAAAGCGGAACACGCCACACGCAGGGAACAACTGGAACACGCCACACGCAGGGACCAACCAGAACACGCCACACGCAGGGACCAACTGGAACACGCCACACGCAGGGACAAACCGGAACACGCCACACGCAGGGCGAACCGGAACACACCACACGTAGGAACCAGCCGGAACACGCCAGACGCAGGGACCAACCGGAACACCCACACGCAGGGACAAACCGGAACACAACGAGATTTACTGAGACGCGGCGGGACCCGGAGGAACTTGATGTGACACAGTAAGACGCGTCTGGGTGTAGGGAAAGTAAGTAGACCTATGACAGGTTTTTAATCAAACGTTTAGGATCATAGGGCGTCACGTCTGAACAGGAAGAGCTGGAAATTGACCGAGCTGAAAGAAAGACCTATGGCTTAGCATTTGTCGGCGCCGCGCTTGAAAAACCGACCAATGAGCCGCAAGGCCGCCGGATTTCAGGCTTCCCGCCTCTTGTTGCTGGAATGGTGCGTTTTAGTCGCGTGTGCGCATAGGAACGATTGAGTTCTAGAACTCTTAACTCAGAACTGACCGAGCTGCCCGCAACAGCTCGTGTGGAAACGCCCTGAACGACAGCGCCGAACAGATGAACAGGATGAACAGGCCACTGCTCTGCTGTGTATGCCTGCGTGGCGGGTCAGCCAGGTCCTGCCTACGACGGCGCCATCTGTTGTGGACTTAAAAAGCTTGACCGCGAGCCGGTATGCCTGTGTGGAATGTGAGCGGGGGGCGGGGTTCGGAAAACCTCGCCGTACTCTGTCTCTGTCTGCCGGATAACGAGCCGGGGCGAATGGATGGTCCGCCGGCCCACTTGACTTTGGTGCCGGTGTCTGTCCTTTAAACGCGTGATTGGGGAACGGCTCGACGCCGGCGAACGGTCTCATGTATCCACCACTGGGTTCTGCGCGCGCTGTCGATGGACGACCGCGCTAATGTGTCACAATGCTCGCGCCGCCTCCGTCGTCGCCGCAGCCTCAACTGGCGCTCAACGGCTCGCGACCTGGGTGCCGCTGGCCCTCTGGTGAGTATTGTCATTACTCAACCCGAAGCGAGTTCGCGTGCGCTAATTATCGTCGGATATGAACGCCGGCTGGAACGTATATGTCGAAGCTGTCCCACGTGCAGTACGTGTCGTGGACAGTCAGGATCAGGACCGGCTCAAGGCTTCGCTGCTCACCACTTTTGCGGAAAGTGGCTGACGCATGACAGGGCGCGCGTGGGCTGGTTAGTGTCGTGATATTTGTCTTGCCCCTGGAACCCCAGCAGTACTCACCTATGCCGTGATTTCCGACCGAACGCTCCGTTGTGAATATAATAAACGTGCGAAGACAGTGTGTGCGCGGCAAACGGCCGGTTTCTCCTCTGAAGGCCAGGGACGCGTCCTACAGGTCCGCTTAGTGGATAACGGTTGATGAAGAATGAAGATGCCGACCAAGGGCAAAAGTTATATATATATATATATATATTTATATATATATATATATATATATATATATATATATATATATATATACACATTACAATGTAATAGTCACAACATAATAAAATCAAGCGATACAATCATGCATAACAAAAATAAGCTATTCCACAAGAGAAAATCATTCGGTATATCGAAATATATGAGCGGTCTCCGATGCATAGCAAGATATATAGGAATCAACGAACACCAATGCAGCTATGTGTTAATCAATCCCATGACGCTGTCGTCGATCTGTAAGTAGACACTGAGGCCTTGTACAGCATAGTTTATTGCCGAGAAGACATGACAGGGAGCGCTGGTGCGGCGCCGGTGTCATGCGGTTGTCAGACACCAGCGGCAGCCCCTCCGACACCGCGGCCGACAGCGCCACACCAAACGTCCGGCGGAGCAGCAGCCGGCGGGCGGCGACCGACACCGACGGGCCGGGAGAGCGGTCGAGCCGGCCGTGACAGCCTGTCAGCGACCACAGCACGCCGAGTCGCGCGCCGCCCGCAGGGGCGCACGAGATAACACCGGTGACGGGGGGGGGGCGGGGGAGGCCGGTCGGCGGGGAGGCCGGCCGGCGGGGAGGCCGTCCGGCGAGGCGGCCGGTGGAGCGGTGCCGACGTCCGAGACGCGCGGGAGGCAGCTGCCGTCGGAGGACCCGGTGGCCGGCCCACGGCTGGCGGCGCCCCTGCGGCGCTCAGCTGGGGCGCCGACAGCGCGGACGCCAGATCCAGCACACACGCACGACCGCCGCCGGCAGCACAGACATCAAATGACGTACCCAGTGCGCGTGCAGTACAAAGCCCGCCTGTCCGGTGGCTGACATCCGGGCTGACGCCCACAGTAACACCGGGGACCACGTGAGCGCGGAGACCGCTCGTCACAACGACACGGAAGGCCCTGTGACCTCAGAAGGCCCTGTGACCTCAGAAGACCTCAAGCGGTGACCGGTGCCAGACACCTGCGCCGCTACGACCTAGGCAGCTTGCAGTACATCGCCCTCAATCTCCGCACAACTGGCGACTGGCAGCTGACATCTGGCAAGTCAACTGGCAACTGGCATTTGGCAGCTGACATCTGGCAAGTCAACTGGCACCTGGCATTTGGCAACTGGCATCTGGCAAGTCAATTTGTATCATAAGAAGACATTCTAGGCAATTTGAGCCAGTGACCCCGCACAAGCCGCCACCGCTGCTGCTGGCCACGGCCGAAGCACGTCAGTGGAGTGATCCAGCGAAGTGATCCAGTGGAGTGATCCCGTCACTTATCGTCGACCGCGCGCTGGCCCGTCGGCCACCCCAAGTCGGCATAGTCCGCCGCTGACGCGGTGACGCCAGGGACGCCGGATTACGGCGGCAGCCGCCCAGACAGGCGAGACCTGAGCTAACAGAGCCCCTGCCCAGCCGGGCCCCAGCGCGCCGCCAGGGCGTGCAGGCTGCCCAGACAGGCGAGAACTGAGGCTAACCAGAGCCCTGCCCAAGCCGGCCCCAGCGCGCCGCAGAGCGTGAGCTGCCCATACAGGCGATGACCTGAAGCTAACAGAGCCCTGCCCAGCCGGCCCCAGCGCGCCGCAGGGCGTGCAGCTGCCCAGACAGGCGAGACCTGAGCTAACAGAGCCCTGCCCAGCCGGCCCCAGCGCGCCGCAGAGCGTGCAGCTGCACAGACAGGCGAGACCTGAGCTAACGGAGCCCTGCCCAGCCGGCCCCAGCGCGCCGCAGAGCGTGCAGCTGCACAGACAGGCGAGACCTGAGCTAACGGAGCCCTGCCCAGCCGGCCCCAGCGCGCCGCAGGGCGTCCAGCTGCCCAGACAGGCGAGACCTGAGCTAACGGAGCCCTGCCCAGCCGGCCCCAGCGCGCCGCAGAGCGTGCAGCTGCCCAGACAGGCGAGACATGAGCTAACGGAGCCCTGCCCAGCCGGCCCCAGCGCGCCGCAGAGCGTACAGCGGCGGCCAGTGGGAGTTTAACAAGAGCTACAGCGTACAGCTGTCTAAAATCCATAATTGGCACATGAGTCAGAAACAGGTCATTTTAGCTAACGTAGTAATTCCATAGCTACCCAATTTCGGAGGGGGAGGGGCGTTGACAAATCGACGTCGGTACAATAAACGCCGAGCGACGTCGGTGAGCGGCCGAACGGACCAGACGAACAAGTGGGACGAGAGCTCGCGACAGCATAGCCCGACTATGGTCCGGCGCGAGGGAACGATCAGAGCCTCCACAGTCCGAGGCAGCTCTGACCCGACGGACACCCCTCCCTCAGCCGTCAGTGGGTGGTCAGAGCCCCCACAGTCCGAGGCAGCTCTGACCTGACGGACGCCCCTCCCTCAGCCGTCAGTGGGTGGTCAGAGCCCCCACAGTCCGAGGCAGCTCTGACCTGACGGACGCCCCTCCCTCAGCCGTCAGTGGGTGATCAGAGCCTCCACAGTCCGAGGCAGCTCTGACCTGACGGACGCCCCTCCCTCAGCCGTCAGTGGGTGATCAGAGCCCCCACAGTCCGAGGCAGCTCTGACCTGACGGACACCCCTCCCTCAGCCGTCAGTGGGTGATCAGAGCCCCCACAGTCCGAGGCAGCTCTGACCCGACGGACGCCCCTCCCTCAGCCGTCAGTGGGTGATCAGAGCCCCCCACAGTCCGAGACAGCTCTGGCCTGACGGACGCCCCCCCCCCCCCTCGGCCGTCAGTAACGGGACGCCACGCCGCGCCGGCCAACAGCAGTCCGCCAGCACAGAGCGTGTGCCCCACCCACGGCCTTGGACAGCGAGGGGTCAACGGCCAGAGGTCAACATGGCATGCGACGACCGAGTGTGGCGGCGCGCAGTGCACCAGTCCAGGGGCTTCACCCAGAAAACCACGGCGGAGCATCGGTTTAATATCAAGAGATACTGGCTATTTGTTCCACGGTCACTAAACAAGTTTAGGGTCCCCCGCGCGGACCAGCTCGGGGCGGAGCGCGTCCCGGACAGTGACGTGGGGCAGGAATCGAGCGGTGACACTCACAATCAGGGAAGCCCTGCCGTCTGCGGAGCTGCGACACGGCACGCGAACACACACACGCGTATATAGATCAAACACCCCGCGAATATCAGCTGATCGCCGTCGCGGAGCTGAGCACGTCAAAAGGTCAGCATCGAGGAGGCGATGGGCGCCACCACTCATCGAAACACCGTACACATTCCGAGCCGCGCACGAGTACAAAACCCCAGAATAAAACACCGAGCGGCGACGCCCCCGACGTCTCCGACCCCCTGACGCCTGTCATCCGACTCGACTCCAGCGCAGCGCGCCGTCGGAGCCCGCCGTGGCGCCGGTCTGGAGCGGCCTCTACCGCAGCCGGCCTCGGGTGACGCTGACGGCCAGGCACGTCAGCAGCAGCGCCCACAGCAGCCTGGTGGCCTCCCACCGGTCGAAGAACGCCCGCAGCGCGTCCAGCGGGCCGACCAGCGGCGAGTCTTCGGGCGCCTCCGCCGGGCCGCCTGCCGGCAGGACGAGAACGTCGGTATGGAGCAAGACGAGAACGCCGACATGGAGTAGGACGAGAACGTCGACATGGAGTAGGGCGAGAACGCCGGCAGGGAGCAGGACGAAAACGCCGACATAGAGTAGGGCCAGGATGCCGGGATGGAGCTAAACAAGAACGCCGACACGGAGTACGACGAGAACGCCGGCATGGAGCAGGACGAGAACGCCGGCATGGAGCAGGACGAGAACGCCGGCATGGAGCGGGACGAGAACGTCGGCATGGAGCACGACGAGAACGTCGGCATGGAGCAGGACGAGAACGTCGGCATGGAGCAGGACGAGAACGTCGGCATGGAGCAGGACGAGAACGTCGGCATGGAGCACGACGAGAACGTCGGCATGGAGCAGGACGAGAACGTCGGCATGGAGCACGACGAGAACGTCGGCATGGAGCACGACGAGAACGTCGGCATGGAGCACGACGAGAACGTCGGCATGGAGCAGGACGAGAACGTCGGCATGGAGCACGACGAGAACGTCGGCATGGAGCAGGACGAGAACGTCGGCATGGAGTACGACGAGAACGTCGGCATGGAGCAGGACGAGAACGTCGGCATGGAGCATGGCCCGCGCGTGACAACACACCTGCGAGGCGCCGCTGAAAGCACAACACCCAATGATGATGATGAGCTGGATCTGATGATGAGTCTGATGATGAGCTGGATCGGTGACCGGATGGGATGGAACCAGGACACTGGTAAACACACTTGACCAACTCTGGTAACAGGGTCGATGACGCATCAGGCTCCCTTCTTGGCACTCACCATCTTCTTCCATAGCATTCCCTCTCTGTTATTGTCGCTGTCCTGTCTGTTACTGTTATTGTCTGTTCGCTTACAGTAGTTTCTCGATTCTGCTGCTCGCTTCGCCCCGCATTCCCTGCACAGTACCCTGTCTTAAACCTTTGTTGCCCAGATGTATGTGCTAGCATGCGGTTGTGTCGCCCTGGACAGCCGGGGCCGGGGACGACACCGCCCCACTCGGGCGCGGCAGGGCCGGCGCCGCTTCCTTACCGATGATCTTCATCTCGCGAAGGTAGTCCAGCAGTGGCTTATGTTCGGCAGAGAAGATGGGCAGGTACTCCTCGCTCTTGGCGTCCCGTGTCCACCAGTCGCCCGCACTGACAGGTCAGATCAGGTCGTCAGGTCAGCACACGACAGGCCACGGGTGAGTGAAACAGGGCTTTCGACAGGTCAGCCAGGGACGTTCAGGTCGATTTGCAGCACACGCTGAAAATTGACCTGATTTTCTCCGTTAACTACCCGCTGGCCGTGGTCGGACTGGCGTCAAAGGAGACCACACTGATGACCCGAGCTGGGGCTTCCACCGCTCCACACTGATGACCCGAGCTGGGGCTCCCACTGCCCTACATGATGACCCGAGCCGGGCTTCCACCGCTCCACACTGATGACCCCAGCTGGGGCTCCCACCGCTCCACACTGATGACCCGAGCTGGGGCTCCCACCGCTCCACACTGATGACCCGAGCCGGAGCTCCCACCGTCCTCTCCCCCCCCCCCCCCCCCTGTTGAGGTGGGAGGGCGGTGGGACCCCCTCCCACCCACGGCGTTACCTGGTCGTCCCGTGCCGGCACCCCCACCCCCGGCTGGCGCGGAGCTGTCTCCAGCGCTGGCGGCGGCGGTACGACACGGCCCCGGCTCCGGCCGGCTGGCCCCCAGCGCCGTATCCCCGCCGGAGGGCCTTACCTGCCGCTGTCGGTGGCGGCTGTGTAGTGGTACTTGTAGCGCCGGGCGCGGATGAACTTCGGCGGCTTCTCGGCGAACGGGTAACGGCTGGTGTCCAGGAGACTGGGAAACACGACGATCTCGGGTCAGGCGGAGGTCACTCACAGGTCACACCCAGAGTGACCTGTGAGTGTCACCACATTCCCGTGTCGCCCCCGGGGCTGCTTCCAGGTCATTCACAGGTCACAGTCACAGCTCACTCTGTGGATGTCCACAGCCCATTTCAGCTCTCTCCCCGCAGAACTGTGGACGTGACCTCTGACATCCCTGATCACCACGTCACCTGATCACCACGTCCTGCACACCACGTCACCTCGTGCGGAGAGGTCACCACGGCTAACGCCCAGGTCATTCAAAAGCCGCCCGCCGACAGCCTACCGGACATTTAGAGGTCATTCGTTCGCCAACGTGGAGCGGCCGCTCAGATTCGCAGACCAAACCATCACTGAACCGCTGCCGCCAGCGGACTCCGCCAATCCGCGGGGGCCGACTGGCACGTCTCCGGCAGCGCCACGGACGTCAGCGGGTCCGCGGCGCCCACCTCTGTGGGAGAGGGGAGGGGAGGTGAGGGGAGGGGAGGGGAGGGGAGGGGAGGGGAGGGGAGGGGAGGGGAGGAGGGGAGGGGAGGGGAGGGGAGGGGAGGGGAGGGGAGGGGAGGGGTCAGAAGGTCCGCGGCGCCGACCTCTGTGGGAGAGGGTACGGGAAGGGGAGGGGAGGGGAGGGGAGGGGGAGGAGAGGGGTCAGAAGGTCCGTGGCACCGACCTCTGTGGGAGGGGATAGGGAGAGAGACGGGAGGGGGAAGGGGGAAGGGGAGGGGAGGGGAGGGGGAAGGGGAGGGGGAAGGGGAAGGGAGGGGAAAGGGGAAGGGGAAGGGGAGGGGGAAGGGGAAGGGGGAAGGAGGGGAGGGGGGAGGGACGTACCGGACCCACCTCCGGCGCGCCGGTCAGCAGGCGGTAGGCCAGTGACGTGATCCAGGGGTTGGCGTGGTAGTCACCGAGGGCCGCGATCCACATCTGCCAGTCGAGGCGCGGCTGGTGCGGCACTGTCCGACACAGGGGCCAGGGGCGTCAGATACCGGCACAGGGGCCAGAGGTGTTATATATTGGCACAGGGTCTGACACAGGGGCCAGGGGTGTCAGATACCGACACAGGGGCCAGGGGCGTCAGATACCACCGGCACAGGGGCCAGAGGTGTCAGATACTGGCACAAGGCCGACACAGGGGCCAGAGGCATCAGATATTGGCATAGGGTTCAACACAGGGTTCGACACAGGGACCAGAGAATTCCGACACGGAGACCGGAGGCGTCTGACACCGATACAGGGACCAGGGGCGTCAGACGCCGACACAGGGTCCGACGCAAGGACCAGAGGCGTTAGACCCGGCACAGGGGTCAACGGCCAACGACCACAGGCCAATGCCACACAAAGGCCAACAACGAAAGCCAAGAGCGCCGGCCGTCGTCAAACACAAAACGTGAGTTCCAAAGTGGGAATCACAAAGCCCATGGCCCAAGTCACGTGTTGCTTTCGTGAACCTCGGCGGAGTTAGGTCGTTGTTTGTCATATGGCCGCTCAGCGATATCCTTCACCTGTGCATAAGCATGGAGGTCTTCCGCCGCCTGTGGAGATACAAAGCGTCCGATCTGAGATACTCACGGACGAGCGACGGCTGGGTGGCGACATCTCCTGGCTTGTAGCGAAACTCAATTTCCTGCCACGGACCCTCCAGGGCGTGGGCTCCTTCCATGACTATCTCCGGTCGGCCTGGACAGGTCAAAGGTCGGCAAAGGTCAGCGCAGTCACCCAGGTCATCAAAGACGACCTGACACCCCGTCCCCTGCACACAAACAAATACAAGCGCCCAAACGGACAGTCACTGCCCATAGCTGCTCTTGGTGATAATTTTGACTCGCGAGCGCGCCACCATCAGGATTTTACAACGCCCGTTCACGCTCGCTGACAAAAGTGCGGCACGAAACCGGGCCAGAAAGGGTCCACCTCTCGCCATATCAGCTCAGGCTGGTCTCTCCCACGCCCGGGTCACGCTCTCCCCGCTGCTTCTAAGCGCCGGCCGCTATCGGACGGCCCAGCTGCCCGCCGGACAACGCCCCGCCTAGCCGTCTACCGGACAGCGACTAGGGGGCGGGGACGCCAAGGCGCACTATGCAAATCCGAACTTCCTTCGACTGCGCCTGTGTCGACAGCAAGCCCGCTGAATTTGGATGCACAACATTTCTGTAGGATTTCTCAGCGAGGCTGGGAGAGACCATGCTGCGTTTAAATTTCAGCACACAGGAAATTAATACAGGCATCCCGTTGAAGCCGTTATCCTGACATCTCGAATCCCGAACCCATAGCGTCCCGTTGAACGAGGCGATACAGCAGGCCTGGTGAGAGGTGCGGGGATAGCTTGCGCCGGCGCCATTTCCAGCCCCCCCCCCCCCCCCCCCCACCTGCACCGCTAGATCCCCACGTGACCCACCGCACGTCGTGACCCCCTCCCACCCCCGCGCGACCGAAAGATCTCACCGACCTCCAACGCCGGTCATCTGCTTGAACAGGCCATACGAGCCGAACACGTGGAACGGCTGCACGTGGTCGGCGAAGCCCTGTCGCAGCGGCGCCGGCAGCGACCGGTGAGAGGCCGTGTCCAGCATGGTGAACGGCACCTGCGCCGACGCAGAGAAGCCGCTCCAGTCACGGCTCGCACAGCGGCCCGGTGACGTCACCACAAGGGTCAGGTGACGTCATCACACAGCGGCCGGGTGACGTTACCACACAGCGGCCGGGTGACCTCATCACACAGCGGCCGGGTGACCTCATCACGCAGCCGTCCGGTGACGTCGCCACACATCGGCTCAGTGACGCCACCATATAGCGGCCCGCGGACGCCATCACACAGCGGCCAGGTGACGTCACTACACAGCGGCTCAGTGACATCACCACAGCTTCCGTGAGCGTCCGAAGACAGCCAGCACGTCACGGCCGAACACGGTGAGGGCGGAACACACGGCGGCGCGTTGCCACTTGAATGGACGGCGAGTCCCGAGTGTGCCGGGGGCGGACAGCCAGCCCTGACTTGTGACCATCGTCTTTGTTGTCGTCGTTGGGACTTAACGGCGCACTCAGCTGCTGAGGCTATATGGCGTCGCCTGCCTCTCACCCCGGCAGGAAGGGCGGGCGCCGCGGGGAATCGAACCCCGCACCTCAGGTTTCCCAGACGCGTGGCGTTTAACGCAGACGCGTCAAGCACTACGCCACCGGCGCCCTGGCGTGTACGTGCCGCCGTCACGTACCAGTGTGCAGCAGAAGATGGCGGCGCCCACCACCACGGTGGTGAGGGTACGCAGCACGGTGTGGAGCGTGCGGCAACAGCCACCAGAGTCCAGCGCCGCTGGAACACGCCGACCCCGGTCAGGTCAGGTCAGGTCAGGTCAGGTCAGGTCACGGACGATACTTCTGCTGATGCCTGCCGTTTGAGCTGACAGTGCATGTGCTGCGTATTGTGACGAGAACAGGTCCGTCCGCCGCTGCACCAGCTGGTGCACCAGCTGGTGCAGCAGCTGGTGCGGTGGAAGAGCCTGCCACTACACAACAGCAGCGGCGGAAGACGGACGGCGGGCAGCGCTGCTGCCGCTCCCCACACTCACCATCAGGCACGGCCGGACGGGGCCCAGGGTGAGCCGCGCTCAGGCCCGGCCAGGTCACGCCAGGCCAGGCCAGGACAGGTCAGGTCAGGACAGGACACTGTCCGACACAGGAAGTTGGACGGACGAGACCGGACAATCCTGCGGGTTCCTAAAACGGGGACCAGTCCGCGTCATGACCCGCCCGATGGGCGCCTCACGCCTGCTCAGTGACGACGACAGCCTGAGTCCTGCGCCAGCTCACTGGACAGCCTACATGCACAAGCGACAGCACAACATAGGTTGGGGCATCAGGCGGCCCACGTGCACTTTTGAACAAAACAAAATAAAAAACAAAAAACAAGACAAAACAAACAAAAAACGACGGACGCGCGTCGTTACAGATACGACGATCTCGTGAGGTACGGAGGGCCCGCATAGAGGTCTCACAGGCTGACCCACGGGCGCCATGCGACACTGCCGCGACCGCAGCCGAAGCAAGGCCGACCCCTGCCGGCCGTCACACCCGACTACAGGTCACCCGCGACCCTGACCGGCGGCGCGACACTGACCTGAGGTCAGCGCCTCGGCGGCCGTCAGCAGGTAGGACGCGGCGCCCAGCAGCGCGCCGGCGGGCACCGCCGCGTGCACGAACTGGGCGAACTCCTCCTTCGTGAACGCTGCGGGGCAGCGACGGACGGCCGTCGGCGAGGTGACCAGACCGGCCGGCGGCCCCGGCCCGGGGGGCGGACGGCGCGGCAGGCCCGCCGACCCGCAGGCGCGGAACACGCGGCGCTCGTGGTGATGATCACGGTGATTGGAGCTCAGGGGCGCGCCCATAACGGGGTCAGCCGACCGCCGGGGCGTGTGTACACCGGAAAATTGTAACCCCAACACGAGAGAGGAAAGCTGGCCGGCGTGAATGATATTCGACGCGTTGCCTAGCGTTTCGTTCAAGCTTAGGGTTCCCGCAAGTCGTCCAAAATTGCGCATGCGCTCTCCGGCAGAGTGGGGAAACAAGTAATGTGAGGCGCACGGTAGGTGGCGGGTAGCAGTGTGTACACACAAGCCGGTCGCCAGCGCCACGCAGAAACCCATGAGTCACATCTGCACAACTCTCAGCTCCGAGGAGCTGCGCACTGTTCGTCACGCGAACACATTCGTCCACGGTCCGCAAAACCCGCCCAGGAAAGCGCTGCAAGCGCTGCGAGTGCCGCCCTCGCCCTGCTGACGATCAGCGCGCTACAGGCGCGGCCGTCGCGCCGGCGGGCGCGCGCGGCGCCGGTGCGCGCGCGCGCCGGCTGGGTGACGGCGACAAGCCGGGCGGCGAGCACTGACCCGGAGACAGGTGCGTACCTATATCAGCGGTGAGCGCGCCGTCCAGCAGCCGCAGCTGGAACAGGCCGGTGACGGCCAGCAGCAGGCCGACCAGCGCCGCCCAGCTGGCCAGCGACGGGAGCCAGCCGCCGGCCGCCGCGCCTCCTGCCGCCGACGCCGGCTCGGGTCACCGTCGCGGCCGCGTCACGGAGGCGTCACGGACGCGTCACGGGCCGCGGCCGCCACACGTCCGCGGGGCCGCCGCTAGGCCGGCGTGTGGCCCGGCAGTCGCCCCCCGACGCGCCGATGAAGAGCCGCGTGCCCAGCCCAGCTACGGTCTTCCAAACAGGCTTCAATTGCACGGCAAGGGAAGCGGATGTCGGCTGTCCGACCTTAGGTCAGGTCATGAGCTTTCGGAGGTAATCAAGCTGATATTAGAGCACAGATGAAAGTGAAAGAACGCACACCCGAGCACATCGCAGAAGAGATCCGAGATTGAGATCCAAATACAGAGCACGTCGCCCCACCAACCCAAACAACGAAATTGAATGATCCACTGGGAGTCAGACAGAAAGTTTGACGAAAATTCGGCTTGATCAGCATTGCGTCGTTCCTGAAAACTCGGCAGTCAACCAATGGATGACACAAGACACAGAGCGTCAGCCTCGGAACGTCTCTCACGCCCGGCTAAAGGCGGACGCTGCCGGGCGAGGCGACCGAAGCGCCACTGACGTCACTGACGACATATCACTGACGTCACTGATGACGTATCATTGACGTCACTGATGACACATTACTGGCATCACACCACCGAAGTCACTGACGAACTACCACTGAAATCACTGATCATACATCCCTGCCGACACGTCACTGACGATTCCATTACTGAGGACCCATCACCGACGTCACTGACGACCCATCACCGACGTCACTGACGACCCATCACCGATGTCACTGGCGCGCCAACGGCGGTCCGCCGGCTCACCTCTGCGGCCGCCACCGAGCCAGCCGTCGTCCAGCAGCGACAGGCACAGCGTCAGCACCAGCAGGCTGTAGAAGCCGAAGCTGCCCGTCGCCATCATCATCAGCTGCAGGAATATCTGCGGCGGCGGCATGCTAGCTCACACCACCGTCACAGACCTCTCTCGAGAACGCCTCCCGAATGTACGGGTGACGCCGGGCCGCGCACTGCTCAGGCAGGGGTCATCGTCCGTCTGCACCGTCACCAGAGATCATCGTCCCTCAGCAGGCGTCATCGTTTATGGTCATCGCTCTGTACGCAGCACCACGGCGGCGTCCTTTCACCCCAACGGCAAGCGCGACCCGCGACCCGCTCGTCAATAGCGCCCCAGCCCCCAGCGGTCTCTTGGCCGTGTTCCACGCGACCGCTGGTAAGACGGCGGCCGCTCGGTGCCGTCCCTCCCGGCGCGTCCGAGCGGGCCGGCGTCGCCGTCCAGCGTCGCACCGAGCTCGCGCCGCCGGCACGCGAGCGCCCTCTGCCATCACACCCGGGACACGATCGCCACCACGCGGCCGCCCGCCGCACACCGAGCCCGTGAGACATCACCGGGCGGCCGTCGGAGGCGGCCGGCGCGTGAGCGGGCGGCTGACGCACCTGGACGTAGCAGGCGGCCAGCCGCAGCCGACGAACGGGCGCGAAGAAGAGGAACGGCACAGCCAGCTCGGCCACCAGCGAGAACACGACGCTGAGGCGCAGCACGGCCGGCGGCAGGTGGTGCGCGAGCCAGGCCAGCGGCGTCGGCATGCACTGAGACTCGAAGTGTACCTCCAGCGCTGCAGACACGGCCATACAGGGTGTCACAGGAGAACCAGGCCAGCGGCGTCGGCATGCACTGAGACTCGAAGTGTACCTCCAGCGCTGCAGACACGGCCATACAGGGTGTCACAGGAGAACCAGGCCAGCGGCGTCGGCATGCACTGAGACTCGAAGTGTACCTCCAGCGCTGCAGACACGGCCACACAGGGGTGTCACAGAAGAACATACACTGAGACTCGAAGGGCACCTCCAGCGCTGCAGACACGGCCACACAGGGGAGTCACAGAAGAGCATACACTGAGACTCGAAGGGCACCTCCAGCGCTGCAGACACGGCCACACAGGGCGTCACAGAAGAACATAAAAGGAGACTCGAAGTGCACCTCCAGCGCTGTAGACACGGCCACATAGGGGAGTCACAGGAGAACATACACCGAGACTCGAAGGGCACCTCCAGCGCTGCAGACACGGCCATACAGGGTGTCACAGGAGAACATAAAAGGAGACTCGAAGTGCACCTCCAGCGCTGCAGACACGGCCACACAGGGGTGTCACAGGAGAACATACACTGAGACTCAAAGGGCACCTCCAGCGCTGCAGACACGGCCATACAGGGTGTCACAGGAGAACATAAAAGGAGACTCGAAGGGCACCTCCAGCGCTGCAGACACGGCCACACAGGGGTGTCACAGAAGAACATACACTGAGACTCGAAGGGCACCTCCAGCGCTGCAGACACGGCCACACAGGGGAGTCACAGAAGAACATACACTGAGACTCGAAGTGCACCTCCAGCGCTGCAGACACGGCCACACAGGGTGTCACAGGAGAACATACACCGAGACTCGAAGGGCGCCTCCAGCGCTGCAGACACGGCCACACAGGGGAGTCACAGGAGAACATACACCGAGACTCGAAGGGCACCTCCAGCGCTGCAGACACGGCCACACAGGGGTGTCACAGGAGAACATACACCGAGACTCGAAGGGCACCTCCAGCGCTGCAGACACGGCCACACAGGGCGTCACAGAAGAACATAAAAGGAGACTCGAAGTGCACCTCCAGCGCTGTAGACACGGCCACATAGGGGAGTCACAGGAGAACATACACCGAGACTCGAAGGGCACCTCCAGCGCTGCAGACACGGCCATACAGGGTGTCACAGGAGAACATAAAAGGAGACTCGAAGGGCACCTCCAGCGCTGCAGACACGGCCACACAGGGTGTCACAGGAGAACATACACCGAGACTCGAAGTGTACTTCCAGCGCTGCAGACACGGCCACACAGGGGTGTCACAGGAGAACATACACCGAGACTCGAAGGGCACTTCCAGCGCTGCAGACACGGCCACACAGGGTGTCACAGAAGAACATACGCTGAGACTCGAAGTGTACCTCCAGCGCTGCAAACACGGCCACACAGGGGTGTCACAGGAGAACATACACTGAGACTCGAAGTGTACCTCCAGCGCTCCAGACACGGCCACACAGGGGTGTCACAGGAGAACATACACTGAGACTCGAAGTGTACCTCCAGCGCTGCAGACAGGGCCGCACAGAGGAGTCACAGGAGAACCAGGCCAGCGGCGTCGGCATGCACTGAGACTCGAAGTGTACCTCCAGCGCAGCACAAATGGCCACACAGGGGTGTCAGATACAGGTCTCCCACAGGTGCAGAAAAACGCAAGAGCGCATAGATGCCCCTCCAGCACCGCAAAACAACAAACACAATGGCAACGACATAGTGTCAAGGTGCACCCTCGGCGTAGCGCGAGCAAGCATCTCACTGGTAGAGTGACACCCATCGAGGGCGTCAAAGGCACTCAAGACAGAATGATGCATTAGCACAGCAGACAAAACAAAGTCAGTAAGATGTGAAGTTAGAATGGGGGGCACACAAGGCAGGACTGGAGGTTTTGCTGTTGCCTGTCAGGCAGAGATATTGGTGAAACTCACACCAGCACTAGAAACAGGCACTTAAGGTATCGCATCCCATCGGATGACGCAACGCCCGGGTCACATTAACAGGTCTACCTCGTGGGGCAGCACACGGCAGGGGGCGGGGGGTCCTGCTGCACGGTACGCCGGTCAGCCTGGTCCCTGTTCTTCTCAGCATTCAGTCCTCCGCCCTTGCTCTCACCAGCGAGCCCACCCGACCTTCTCACCAATGCGGCCCACTCGTTCGTCTCACTGGTGAGTCCCAACCTGATTGTCTCACCGGTGAGTCCCAGCTCGCTCGTCTCACTGGTGAGTCCCAGCCCGCTCGTCTCATAAGTGAGGCCCAGCCTGCTCGTCTCACTGGTGAGTCCCAGCCTGCTTGTCTCAGCAGTGAGTCCCAGCCTGCTTGTCTCACTGGTGAGTCCCAGCCTACTCGTCTCACTGGTGAGTCCCAGCCCGCTCATCTCACTGGTGAGTCCCAGCCTGCTCATCTCACTGGTGAGTCCCAGCCCACTCGTCTCACTGGTGAGTCCCAGCCTGCTCGTCTCACTGGTGAGTCCCAGCCTGCTTGTCTCAGCAGTGAGTCCCAGCCCGCTCGTCTCACTGGTGAGTCCCAGCCTGCTCGTCTCACTGGTGAGTCCCAGCCCGCTCGTCTCACTGGTGAGTCCCAGCCCACTTGTCTCACCAGTGAGGCCCCACCAGGCGGGGCAGTGGCTGAGCAGCTTCACCGCGCCGGTGGAGAACACCAGCCGGAAGAGCAGCCAGCGCACCAGCCAGAGGCCGACGGCGTCTGCCGGCCGGCCGGCGCAGCCCGGCAGCAGCGGCGCCAGCAGCGCCGCCAGCAGGCCCGCCTCCATCAGCAGGGTGTCCCTGCGGCAGGCGCCGCCACTCAGCGCGCGGCAGGCCACGCCACGTGCCTCCCCGTCACGTGTCTCCCGTCGCGTGCCTCCCCGTCACGTGTCTCCCCGTCACGTGTCTCACCGTCACGTGTCTCTCCGTCACGTGTCTCCCCGACACGTGTCTCCTCGTCACGTGTCTCCCCGTCACGCGTCTCTCCGTCGTGTCTCCTCGACGTGTCTCCCCGTCGCGTGCCTCCCCGTCACGTGTCTCACCGTCACGTGCCTCCCCGTCACGTGCCTCCCCGTCACCTGCCTCCCCGTCACGTGCCTCTCGGCACGGGCAGACGAACAGGCGGGGGTGGGGGAGTCTCTCCCCAACCTAATCGAGAAAGGGCGCCTAGTCAGGCAGGACAACACGACTCTCAGTCCAGAAATACCTCTGTCTCTCAGCTCTCAGACGCTTAAGGTGTCGGGCGGGGTCGCTTGCTGTTCAGGAAACGTGACAGAGACCAAAGACCACACCAGCAATGACGGCAATGTCGACGTAAACCAATGCAAACTCATTCTACAAGAGCCTGGCATAGAGCAGGACACAGGAAACGCGACAACCCGACACCAAAGGGACGCCGTGCAACCCCACGCCGGCCCACTCACCACTGGAAGAAGAGGAACACCTGCCCGACCTGGACCAGCGAGAAGTAGAGCACCAGCAGTCCGGCGTATGTCACGGAGACGCGGCACATCTCGAACAGCAGCCTGCGGAGGTCACGGCGTGAGGCGAGCGGCCGGCGCACCAGGGCGGCACCGGCGGCAGGGGGAGGCAGCTGCAGAGGGGGTAGATCATCCGGCCGCAGGTCCGTGACCCCGACTGGCGCGTGCCCGTGACGTGAAATGACGTGTGCACGTCGCCCCAACTGACGCGTCCTCGTCACCCCAACCCACGCGTTCACGTCGCCCCAAACTGACGCACACCTGCCACCCCAACTGATGTGTCCCCGCAGCCCCAGCTGACGCATACCTGTCACCCCAACTGACGCGTCCCCGCCACCCCAACCGACGCATATCTGTCACCCAAACTGATGTATACCTGTCACCCCAACTGGTGTACACCTGTCACCCCAACTGATGTGTACCTGTCACCCCAACTGACATATACCTGTTACCCCAACTGATGTATACCTGTCACCCCAACTGACATATAGCTGTTACCCCAACTGATGTATACCTGTCACCCACACTGACCCATACCTGTCACCCCAACCCACGCGTTCATGTCGCCCCAACTGACGCATACCTGTCACCCCAGCTGACGCATCCCCGTCACCCCAACTGACGCATACCTGTCAACCAGATTGACGCGTCCCGGTCACCCCAACTTACGCGCCCCCGTCACCCCAAACGTCATGACCCCGCGAAGCGCCGATGCCTCGACCCCAGTCTGCATGCCCAGCGGCCGCGATCCCAGTCCTCCACCCCGAGACCCTGTGTCTCTGACCTGACCTAGTCCGACGTGTCTCCGTGACCCCGCTACCGGGCCCCTCCAGCCACGGTGACCCCGGGCCCCTCCAGCCACGGTGACCCCGGGCCCATCCAGCCACGGTGACCCCGGGCCCCTCCAGCCACGGTGACCCCGGGCCCCTCCAGCCGCGGTGACCCCGGGCCCCTCCAGCCGCGGTGACCCCGGGCCGCGTCCCCGCCGACTCACGCGAGCAGGGCGAGCAGGGCGCCGGTCAGCGCGGCCAGCTCCATGGCATGGCCGGTGTGCAGACCGAGTGCGGCGCGCCACCGCAGCAGCGTCGGGCCCGCGCCGCCACCCGGCGACAGCTGACTGTGCGCCGGCAGCACGCCGCTGGCGCCGTACAGGCCTGCCGGACAACGGTGACCGGTGGTCGGGGGCTGGACACAGGACACTGGACACCGGACAGCCATCGGCGGCCGGCGGTCGGGGACTGGACACAGGACACTGGATACCGGACAGCCAGCACTGGCCAGCAGTCGGGGGCTGGACACAGGACACTGAATACCGGACAGTCAGCGGCGGCCGGCGGTCGGGGGCTGGACACAGGACACAGGACACAGGACACCCATCGGCGGCCGGCGGTCGGGGGCTGGATACTAGACAAAGGACACTGTCCAGAGAGTGGCAGTGGGTGGTCAGGAGTTGCACACTGGACATCAGATGCTGGAACTGGAGCACTGGATGCCAGTCAGTCATCAGTGAGATATTTATTTTATGAAGCACTTCAGAAACTGCCCAATGTGTTGCCCACCTGGGAACATACTTACAACATGTTTTTCATAGCCTGTTTTCACACTAAACCTTCAGAGCAGCTGGTTAACAACACGTCTTCAATAGCACTCAAGTTGAATACTATGCAGCATTATTACAATATTACTGACCTTAATGACACTACTTCTCATCAGTCAGTACTAAAAAAAACCCAGTCCAGGCTTGCCAAATCCCAAACTGACCTGGTATTTGCATGTACAATGACATGAAGGCAATCAGGTAGATGGCAGAGATGGCCTTGAGAAACGCATTGCGCGTCAGGTAGGTGGAGCCCATGGCACTGGGCTGGTATCTACCCTAAAAAGACAGACACCACTGTCAGCCTCAGGCACACACTCTTTTCATGTCATCCAAGCCATCATGACAGGGGCACATCACCCCACCTTGGGATCAGCACATTGGATGACACAGCTGGTAAGACAAAACAAAATCTTAGTTGAACTGGTGAACTCCATCATGCATGCGCATGTCACTTCGCAATCTCCTCTCTCCAGTGACTCCCACACAGTAGCACTCAAGGCTGCATTTCACCCTTCTGTACAAAAGAATGTCAATGGCTGCCAGGTCAAGACTGACAAACTTAACACGCGCCCGGGTGGCCGGCTAGATACCCTTCGCTCGGGCGGTGGGGGGGGGGGGGGAGGCTAAATTTGACCCCTGAGATCTCAGGAACTAAGAAAGGTAGAGACACCACATTTACAGGGTGTGTTGATCTGTATGTGAACACACTTAGGGCAAAGTTTCAGGTTCCTAGGTTATGTCCTTCGGGTCTAAAAGGTCAAACAAGGTCAAGTTCCAGGTTGGTCTCCAAATTGTCCCCAGAACCTAGATTACTGTTTCTAAGCACAAGGTCATATTCTCATTCAAGATCAATGACATTGCTTGACCTTTTTAAGGTCAAGATGAGCAAAATCATACAACATTGCTTTGAGTTTTGTGTTTGACTAAGCAACAGAGATTATGCTGGGCAGTATGTTCCTAAAAAAAAATATTGATCCAGGTCATTTTAAGTTAATAACCTACTCTGACCTCTAAGAAGTCCATGGAAGATGTATAACATAGTTCCTGCCATCAATAAACTTTCAGCTGTTGTGTTGTCCAAGAAAGCATCTCAGATATGTATGGCTTCATCTAACACTCCATTCTTTGATCAGATTGAAGGATTCCTTAGAAATTGCCTTTGCCGAAACCATGGCCTTACTTTAACCTGTCATAGGTCAGTGACCTTACAAGGTTCATCTAAATTTTTGATGTCAAACGATCCACTATTCAATTGTCCGCAACTCGGCAAAACTTGGCGCAGTGTAGCCGTGCCGTTCGGAAACCATTTTGGAAAAACCTTTGAGAGGGGTCAATTTGACCCCCCACCCAAGTGCATGTTAAACCAAAGTCACAAGAAAAATGCCAGGTGATCATCCTGCAAAGCGCAGGATGATGACTAGGGCTTCACAGAATAACCATACAGCTGTGCTGCATGAACATGGGCAAGTGATCCCATGTTGCCACTTACTTTGGAGAATAATCAAATTGTCCCCATGCTGTCACATGTATCACAAGCCTACACATTAACACCCCTCTACACCTAATTTTCTGGAAGCTTCTGCCACTTACTTTTTCACAGCTTGCACATTTATTAATTACATTTTGTACACATGGAAATGTATACATCTCAAACATATCATAGAAATAGGTTAACTCATTTTGGGCATGAACTGATCTACTTAGCGCAACTCCTGAGAAAACAAGCAACACAAAATCATGCATACATCCAAATTTAGGCCACCTGTAGTAAAAGTGGTCACCCTGAAGCACAGGCTGCAAATTTTAAGAACCTTCACCAAATTTTCAGTGCAGATCCAATGTTACTTATGTTACCACCCTGCCCTGATGCTATTTTGTTGATGTCTGCCATCTTCTGATCACTGGAGGATGTGAAGAATCCAATATCAGCCTCTATTAATCCATAGTGCACAAAAACATGCTAGTCTGCCTGAGGCTATGCTGAACATGTTCAGCATAGCTGCAATGGTTTTAGCTGATGCATGGGGAAAATAAGAGACCCCCAAGTTTAATGCACAGCCACCACCAATTTCAGCACATATACAGCAAATCTTTCAAGGAATCAAGATGCTGCCAAAGACATTTCACACCAAGATCCTAAACAATTTTTTATGCAAAAATGACTTGAAAATTCAGCACTTTTTGGCTTGACCCTAAGTTTGGCGCATGTACGCATTTTGGCAGTCTGATTCTTGGAGGAATTACCTGCACCAACCTCTGAGAACAAACAAATCCATTCTATGCAATATGCATTGCTCAGAAACATGGATGCAGACATCCCCACTTCCCATAAACCTGTATCAGTCAGCGTGCTCCCTGGCCTCCATATCTGAGCCACGCCCACACACGATTAATGGTACCTTCAGAAGCGCACGCATGCTTCAACCACTGATACAACATTATCAACGTTTCACGTGCTACCTGTCTAGTAAGACCATAGCCATGCAAACGCCAAAAATTCGGTACCTTCACGAAGATCGCTCGGTTTCTTTTCTACTGATCGCTACCACCATCCACCATTTGCAATACCGTTGCCAAGCGCCACGCGCCCGGGATGGCAGTTGCCGGCAAAAAGGGGGAGGGTATAGCCTTGAAGCGAGAGGGCATGTCATCTTTTGTCATCTGCTAAGGATGGAATTGCTGCCATTAAGTCGCATCACTGGCACTAAACTGCTGCAATATAATTTAAAGCACTGCAGTGATCTAAAGCTGCAATGAGCTGCGATAAAGTTACTGCACCCTTGCCAATGAAAAGCAAAATACTTGCATGAACATTTATTTGATTGTACAGTGGCATGAGCGGACTCAACTGACTAGCATAAAATATACCATAATCCGGGATAAGGATGAAATTGCGGTTGCTTCTGCTGTTCGGCTGACGATGATAGGGGCAAGAACATAGGCAAGAATGGCGCTGGAGACCAAAAAAGCGGCGCATGAAGGACAAAACTCTCTGCTTAGAAGTGAAAAATGGTACAGCATGAAAAAACATATTATTGAGAAAGAAGCCTTAAGATCAGTGATTCGTGCAAACATAAGGTGAAAGCTATATTTTGTTAGTGTGAATATAGTAAAAAAGGGAAAAGCTTGAGATGGTATCGATGCATGCTGTCCATATGAAGGGAATGGTCAAAACTTCCTTCGTCTGGTGTATGTGCTGACGCGTTCTCTAACAACAAGCCGGCGCATCGTGTTCGTGTGGACTGTGCGGGTGGAAGCATAGGGAGGGGGCGTCATTGAATTGCGTGAGTTTTTGCTAGACCGGTTAGGTATATTAGCTAAGGCTTTCGAGGACCCACTGTTCTGTGCCTACCTCGTTTAGGTTTTATTGAGATAAACCCCAGCAGCACACTGTTGGGTGCAGTGGCAACGGAACGTCGCTAGCTGTGGGACCGAAAAAAATCGGCTTTTAGGTAGGTGGGCCGTTTTCCACGCAATTTGAGATGGATTCCGCTTAACTTACCGCACCCATTTAACCCTTTCATGGTAATGGTGGAGACAGGGAAATATTATTTTTAACTAGTATCTGGGATGGGAATGGCTGCCCATATCGTTGCCTGTATGTAGCCAAGGGGGCAGATGGCCATAGTTATACCATTTCCCCCTCCCTCACAGTGTTGACATTAGGCTCCCCCCCCCCCTCCACACACCAATCATTGCCACTCAGGCTCAGACTTCATGTGGGCATGCATGAATTTGTGAAAAACTAATGTGTTGACAGCTTGTAGGTTTCTGATCTGTATTGCTCTTTGGTCTTATTTTGCCTAGGTGCAGGTTTCTTAAGGTATCTGTATATCTTGTCTTAGTACTAATAGGAATTCAGATGGAACCAAAAGTGGTCATAAAATACATAGTTTATGTGCAAATTGACTGCATGGCTTTATCATACCCACCCCATATAAACTGTTAGATATGGTGTATATGTCACTTAATGTTGATGTAAATATGAATATAAATTTTAGAATGAATATTTATTTAAAAACATGTAAGAAATTATGACTGCAACATGCAAAAGCAGGTTTTTGATAAATATCTTTGAATTATGCCACCTTTGAATTATAAGATTTCCATACACTGCTGGCTGTAAGCAGAGAATGTGGCATGGGAAGTTTTATAACATGTATACTAAACTGTATTAAAAACATTATTTCTTAATGATTCTACTGCAAAGAAATTAGATGTCATTCTATTAGGGTTTATACTCTGAAGTTTCTCTTTGTTGCCTGCATGTTAGATTCGAGATTGTTGATTTAGATCATGGATCTAAAACTGGCTTGAACTTTGCTAAGTCAGTCACTCTATGCCATGAAGGCTGTGATGGGTATTGCACTGCAGGCCATAAGCAGTTGTAGAACACTACTGAAGGCTCTATGACCTGTCAGGCCATGCATAATTGATCATTCTGTGCCTGAGTGTAGTTTTCTTTTGAATTTTGCATGGGGGGAGGGGGTTTAGGGCACATGGACTGCTGTGGGTTATGCAGCTAATTTTGCATGGGTGGGATTGGGTGCAGTAGTTGTCTTTGCTTCAGTGTGTCTTGCATGTACAAGCCTCAAGCTCAAATTTGCATTAGTTGTAGGTCTATATTTCTAACCATTATGAATCATTGTTGTAATAAGTAAGAGGTCACTTGTATCAGTCTCCTAATGATAAGCTGGTAGTTTGGGCTTAAAACTGCCAGGAGATTTCAGGGTTGTGATGTGTACATGGATGTATGCCAGGTATTTTCAGAATCTTAGGGATAGCTTACACATGGCAGCAGTCATGAGAAAAGGGGATGCCAGATGTTGTGTGAAAATGACAACAGTGTGGAAACACAGTCCAAACATTTAGCATATCTGTGTGAACATGGCATTTCAATATTCAGTTAACAGGCATGTCATGCTTTGTCAGTCTCCACTTTTTCAAGTTAAACTGAATTGGCAGGGGAATTGCTTGTATTGTTTATTATGTCACATGTCATGTATGAAGCCATCATGATGGCATTCATCCATCAAGAAGTAATCTAAGGAATATAATGGTCAGAACTTACAAAGCTGGCTGGTTTGAGGGCTGCCCTATGTTGGAACACAACATCAGCCACCACCATCAGCAGTTGTGTGTCACACCTCTAGTCATGGTGCTACATCACTCACCATTGTATCACCCTGCTCACCATCATGCCACACCTCTCTCCATTGTCACACACTCACCATTGTGTTACGTCACTAACTATTGTGTCACGTCGCTCACCATCGTGTCATGCTGCTCACCATCGTGTCACGTCGCTCACCATGTGTCGCCGTGTGGGTGACGCGGCCCTGCCCCGCGGCCGGCAGTGCGAGGCCCGCGGAGCCCGGCCCGACCCAGCCCGCCATGAAGGTGAAGGAGGCAGAGCGGACGGCCAACGTGGCCTGGTCGCCGGCGCCGCTGCCGCGCGTGCTGATGGCGGCCGGCACCGCCGCCCAGCAGCTGGACGCCACCTTCTCGTCGACGGCTCGGCTAGAGGTGTTCAGCCTGGCGCTGGACCAGCCGTCGCTGGACATGCCGGCGGTGGCCAGCGTCGAGACGGCGGCGCGGTGAGCGGCCGACGGCGGCGGCGCCGGCGCAGGGCGGCGCCGAGGGGTGCGGCCGGCGGCCTGAGGCGTCGCGGCTGGTGGAGGTGGTGGACACAGCAGGGGCGTGTTGGGTGTGATGCTCGGACACGAGCTGGCTGTCCGGCCGGCAGGCACGTTTTGGCTGGTACGACCGCGCCAGTGCTGTGATTTCGCCGCGCTCATTCGTCCACGCTCGGCGTGTGCCCGGTGCCGGCTGACACGCTCCATCTGACCGTCCCCCGCCCGGGCGCGGCCGCAGGTTCCATTGCGTGTCGTGGGGCGCACACGGCCTGGGCGGTCAGCGGCCGGCCGGGGTCATCGTCGGCGGCGCCGACGGTGGCCTCATCAGCCTGTACGACGCCCAGCAGCTGCTGGACGGCCAGCCGGCGCTGCTGGAGACCGTCAGCCGACACTCGGGCGCCGTGCGCGCGCTCGACTTCAACCCCTTCCAGGTGCGCTGGCCCTCTGCTGCGGGCGGGTGCTGCAGCCACGCCCAGTGGCGCCGGCTCGCGCACAGCTACACGCTTAGCTCTATCCTGAAATATGGGCTGAAAGTCAGCTGCGTTCAGGTGCGAGTGCCTATTGTGATTGGCGGGAGCAGTTGGACCGCGATTCGCGGCACACGCACCCGGCAGACGCACACCCAGGCTATGCGGATCTGACCAGCGGTCCGTGGGGCCGGCGCGACGCCGGCTGTCTGTGACGCGTCCCTGTCGCCGCTGCCGCCTGAGTGTTGAGTGTTCCCTGTTACGCCGTCCGGGACTGACCGCCGTGTCCGTGCGCGTCTCCGCAGGCGAACCTGCTGGCGTCGGGCGCCGCCGACTCGGAGCTGTTCATCTGGGACCTGAACAGCCCCAGCACGCCCATGACGCCCGGAGCCAAGGCGCAGCCGTCCGAGGACGTGTCGGCCGTCAGCTGGAACAAACAGGTGTGCCCGCACGCCGCGCCGCGCCGCACCGCACCGCACCGCACAGCACTGCTAGCCGCACCGCACCGCACCGCCCGGCACCGCGCACCGCAGCCGCACCGCACCGCACCGCACCGCGCGCGCGCACCGCCGCAGCGCGTGCCGCACCCGCGCCGCGCCGCGCCGCGCCGCGCCGCGATGAACCGCGATGAACCGCACCGCGCCGCACCGCGCCGCACCGCGATGAACCGCGCCGCACCGCGCCGCACTGCGCCGCACAACACCGCACCGCACCGCACCTAGGACCGCTGGCCTGCTCTCAGGCGCTCCGAGACCAGGCCCGGACCGCGCCGGCGGCGACGCTGGACGACTGTGTGTCAGTGAGGGCTCGGCCGGCGGGCTGGGCCACGTCACGTGGTGTGTGTGTGTGCTGAAACAGACGGACGGGCCAGAGCCCGGCGCGCTCACCAGCACAGCCCGTGCCGGACGTGGGCCCAGCACCTGTCATCTCGAAGTTGTGTCGGCTGTCGGTGGCGTGGCGCGTCGCCGGCGCCGGCGGGGGGCCTGGAGCCGGCGCCAGCGTCTGGGCCCACCGGACGGCGCACGCCGGCGTGTCGGGTCGGGTCGGCGCACCGGCCAGCCGGGGCCGGGCCGGGGCCGGACTGCGGCGACGGGGTGGGCGAGCGCGGACGGCGGCGCCGAAGGCTTCAGGCGGTGCAGGGGTCCGGGGTGGCGCGAGGAACAGCACCCGGGACCAGGCTCGTGACGTTGCGTGACGCGATGTGATAAATTATGTCGGAGGCGCGACCGCAGCCGGCGTGCGTGCGCACAGCTGTGTCGTGTACAGCTGTACTCCGCGGCATTATCCGCCACATCACAACCGCCACGCTAGCTACGGGACGCTCGGAGTAGGCCATCTCCACATAAGCGAAAAGGACGCAAAGTCACGCCCGGTTGTGGCGTCGTGATCGCCCCGCTTAAAGCGTCAGTGCATAAACAGCGCACCAACCGGCGGCGGGCAAGAAGGCTGAGGCTCGCCGGCGGCTCCGGCCGTAGCGCGCCGCAGCCGCCCGCCCGGCGCGCAGCTCGCCGGAGCCGTGCGCCGGGTGATGTGTGCGCCGCGGCCGGCTCCGATCGGCCGGCGTGCACGGCCGCGCCGTGCACGGCACGCGCGCCGGCGTGCACGGCACGCGCCGTGCACGCTTCCCGACCGGCGGCCGGCGGACCTGAGCCGTTGTTTCTCCGCGCGTCGCGCCGGCGCTCGTCCGCTGCGGTGATGGTCTCGGTTTTTCCCCGTTTCTTTCGCGCGGTTCTTGTATTGGCGTGTGTCTGCTGATGACGTCGTGCGATAGTGTCCCACGGTCATGCAAGTCGCCTGATCAGTCTTCTGGTGCGGTACATGATGACATTCGACATGCACGAGAACGTTTATCTGTGACGTAACGGGCCCGTTATGCCTTACGTGCGCCCGATTTGTTGTGTTCCGCTGCGTTCAGTGTTTCTGTGGAGTGACGTTCGTCGGCGCGTTGTGACGTCACCGTGACGTGTGTGCGTGACGTCACCAGGTTCAGCACATCATGGCGTCGACGTTCACGTCTCGCTGCGTGGTGTGGGACCTGCGCAAGAACGAGCCCATTATCAAAGTCAGCGACGGCCAGGCGGGGGTGAGTGGCGCGGACGGGGGCAGGCGCCGCCGCGCGCGGCTCTGACCTGACCGGCTGGGCCGGCTCTGGCAGGCTGGGCCGGCTCTGGCAGGCTGGAGCCGGTTCTGGCCGGCTGGAGCCGGTTCTGGCCGGCTGGAGCTGGTTCTGGCCGGTGACGGCTGGCTGGGGCGCCGGGTCGGGTCGTGTCGCTGATGGCCGGCGTCAGGGCCGCGGCTCAGCTGACTGGCCGGTTGGTGCCGTCCGTCAGACATACGGCCCGGTCCGGTCCGGGCAGCAGCCGGGCTGCGGCCGGACCGCCAGCTGCGTCACCACTGGCGGAGCGCTGAGGCTTCCGTCGGGGGCTGGCCGCGTTTGACTGACGGCAGTCGGCAGATGAAGTGTAAGGCTCTGACCTTGTGACCGACGGCAGATGAGGTGTAAGGTCAGCTGTAAAGTCAAATTACACAAGGTCAGCAGATGAGGTGTAAGGCTCTGACCGGGTGACTGACAGCAGGCAGCAGATGAAGTGTAAGGCTCTCACTTTGTGACTGACGGCAGATGAGGTGTAAGGTCAGCTGTAAAGTCAGATTACACAAGGTCGGCAGATGAAGTGTAAGGTTCTGACCGTGCGCCGGTGGCCGGCAGATGAAGTGTAAGGTTCTGGCGTGGCACCCGGAGGTGGCCACGCAGCTGGTGCTGGCCAGCGAGGACGACCACACGCCCACCATCCAACTGTGGGATCTGCGATTCGCCACCTCGCCGCTCAAAACGCTCCAGCGACATCAAAAGTGAGCCGGGCGGGGCTGAGCTGTGCTGGGCCGGACTGGGCTGGGCTTGGCTGTGTTGTGCCGGCCTGGTCTGGTCTGGTCTGGTCTGGTCTGGTGGGAGGGCAGGATATTGCCGGGCGGTGCGCTGTGTCAGTGACTGCTGGGTGAGCGATGTCGCCGCTGGCCGGTCCGGTGACCGGACCGTGACGCCGCGGGCACGGCCGGGGCGGGCCGTAACGCCCGTGACCTGGCCGCCAGGGGTATCCTGTCCCTGGCCTGGTGCGAGCGCGACTCTCACCTGCTGCTCAGCGCCGGAAAGGACGACAAGATCCTCTGCTGGGACCCGCACGCCGACACTGCCGGTGGCGAGGTGGTGAGTGTGCCCACGGGGTCTCCTCCCCCCCCCCCCCCCGCCGTCGGCCACCCCGGCTCGCCCAGAGGATGACAGTGACGTACAGTGGTGCGGTACCACCGAGCTGGGGTAGCACTGCGCCGCCGCATGTCAGTGTTCCGCTGGAAGTGATTCATCGGGACGTAGCGCGATCTCCAAGGAGAATAACGCGTTGTTGATGTGCGCATGGCGCGCTAACCTGCCGACCCTCTGCTGGACACAGCACGCCTCTCCAGTGATCTTGGCCGCGGTGGCGCGCGACCCGGCCGGCACCAGTGTGGTGACGGCTGATGCTGGCCTGTCTGGACGGCACCAGTGTGGTGACGGCTGGTGCTGGCCTGTCTGGACGGCACCAGTGTGGTGACGGCTGGTGCCGGGCTGTCTGGACGGCACCAGTGTGGTGACGCCTAGTGCTGGCCTGTCTGGACGGCACCAGTGTGGTGACGGCTGGTGCTGGCCTGTCTGGACGGCACCAGTGTGGTGACGGCTGGTGCCGGGCTGTCTGGACGGCACCAGTGTGGTGACGGCTGGTGCCGGGCTGTCTGGACGGCACCAGTGTGGTGACGGCTGGTGCTGGCCTGTCTGGACGGCACCAGTGTGGTGACGGCTGGTGCTGGCCTGTCTGGACGGCACCAGTGTGGTGACGGCTGGTGCTGGCCTGTCTGGACGGCACCAGTGTGGTGACGGCTGGTGCCGGGCTGTCTGGACGGCACCAGTGTGGTGACGGCTGGTGCTGGTGTGGTGACCGTCAGGTGGCCGAGCTGTCGGCGTCGCCGCAGTGGAACTTCTCGGTGCGGTGGTGTCCGCGGAACCCTGCCCTCATCGCCGCCTCCAGCTTCGACGGCCGCGTCTCCGTCTACAACGTCATGGGCAAGGTGGAGGAGCCGCCCGTCTCTCCGGCCTCTACGGTAGGCGGGCGGCGGGCGGCCGAGGATGCAGTGCTTCCCCTCCCCCCCCCCTCCCCGGCGTCGTCCGCGCCGTACCTGGCGCGCCGAGCGATGCGGCCGGCGGCCGGGCGTGCTGTTCGCAGATGTTGTTGTGCGCCGCCTTTGTGCTCCACCCAGCACCTTTACAGCGCGCACATCGGGGCATACCACCGGCGGGTATGCTGTCTTCGTGCCGTGCATGTGGCCGCCGTATGAGGCATGCACCTACAAAGTGTACTGAAAGTATACATAGCGTACAAAGGCTCACACGGCTCTGAAACAAGTGATTTGCTTCGTGTGCTGTATGCCTGTCATGTCCGCCACGTTGTGGCGGCTTGTTCCACAGGTGTGGCTTCTGCCTGGAGACGCCTGTGAAGCCAGGGTAGGCCATCTGTCGGAGCTAGAGCTGTCTCAGACATGTGTTTGCCTGGCACATGTCTGTCAGACACCTGTGTCTGCCTGACGGTGTCCGTGGCACCGGCAGCTGGTGGACTCGTTCCCGGACATGGCGGGCGTGGCGGCGGCGCTACCGGCCGTGCAGCGGCGCACGTCCGTGCCGCTCACGCGGCCGCCCGGCTGGATGCGCCGGCCCTGTGGCGCCACCTTTGGAGTGAGTGGCTAACCTCAGCTGATGGCGTCGCCGCCAGAGGCCCAGCTGTCGACGGCTCGGCGCACGCAGACAGCTGTTCTCGAACGCGCAGATGGCGTTTTGAGGCGTGTTGCGGCGACTGTGTGAGCGTTAATTGGCCGCCCACTGCGCCCCGACGTTGTGTTTAGTGCGATCGGGATTTTCCGAATTTCAAATGCGACGGTGCTGCACCTGATGCTGACCGCGACGCTGTCGGTGGCGTGATGTGTTGAGATGCCAGTGACAACGTAAGTGGGCACGTGCTCAGCCCGTGCGGCGCCTCGACTCCAGCGCCAGCGGCGCGCTGTGTCCGGACCCCCACCCCGCTACGTGTTCGTGAGACGGGCGTCTGTCCGGCTGTGCCCTCACCGGCCGCGCGCCCCCGTCTGCTCCAGTTCGCGGCGGCCGGCTGGTGTCGTTCCACCACGAGAAGCCGACCGACGGCGGCCGACCCCAGCGGCTGGTGGAGGTCCGTCAGGTGGTCACCGACCCTGAGCTGGTGCAGCGCTCCGAGCAGTTCCAGCAGGTCAGTCGGCGGCCGGCCCGCCGACCTCGGAGGTCCGCTGTTGGCTAATGTCATGTAGTTCGACGAACTGAAGCGTAAGCAAGCGCAGAGGGAGGTGTGATCGAGACGAACATGTGTGGAACGCATGTTCTGTCGGCGGTGACCGTGAGGGGGAATTCCGAGACGGTAGTTAAGCGATGTCTCAGAATCTACTTCACGCGGCAGTCTGCGCATCGTTCCAGCACGCGCGGACCCGTATAGAGATAGCGGCTAGGATTGTCTGACGCTGCACGGCGGCACGTCTGGACTCGCTCGCACACGATTTTCTGTCGCGAGAGTCGGCGGCGGCGGCGGCGGCGCCGGTGGGCACGCGTCCGCCGCGGGCACGCGTCCGCCGCGGGCATGCGTCCGCCGCGGGCACGTGTCCGCCGCCGGCCGCCGGACCGCCGCCGGCGCAGGGGGACCGCGTCTGACGTCGCCCGCCGCCCCGGCCGCCAGGTGCTGCTTGTCGGACGGCCTGGCCCGCGTACTGCGCCGAGCGGGCCGAGTCGGCGGCCGAGCCGGACCGGCCCAGTCTGGCGCTTCCTTGCGGCCCGCTTCAGCGCCGACCCGCGCGCCGAGCTGCTCGGTCTGCTCGGGCGTACCAGAGTCAAGCAGGCGGACGGCGGCGGCAGCGGCGGGCGACTCCGACCAGGGATTGCAGGTGGGCGGCGGCGGCGGCGGCTCTGCCCGCTGACTCTTCGCCCCCTCCCCCCCCCCCACCCTTCTCCTGCCGCACAACAGCCGCGCCTCAGCAGTGCCGCCACGTGCCACACGTGCCGCACGTGCTGAGTGCAGCCGGGGAGCTGCTCAGGAGGAGGCGGGCACTGGCGCGGGCCGGCTGTGCCCTCTACTTGGGGCCGCCGTTGGGCGGGTCCGAGACGGGTGTGCGGTTTGGTCGTGTTCCGTAGCACGTGTCTGTTACTCGCTTTCGCGTCTCGCCCTCGCGTCTCGCCCTCGTGTCTCGCCCTCGCGTCTCGCCCTCGCGTCTCGCCCTCGTGTCTCGCCCTCGTGTGTCGCCCTCGTGTCTCGCCCTCGTGTCTCGCACGCCCTCGTGTCTCGCCCTCGCGTCTCGCCCTCGTGTCTCGCCCTTGTGTCTCGCCCTCGCGTCTCGCCCTCGTGTCTCGCCCTCGCGTCTCGCCCTCGTGTGTCGCCCTCGTGTCTCGCCCTCGCGCCCTCGTGTCTCGCCCTCGCGTCTCGCCCTCGTGTCTCGCCCTCGTGTCTCGCCTCGCGCTCGCCCCTCGTGCTCGCCCTGCGTCTCGCCCTCGTGTCTCGGCGTCCTCGTGGTCTCCCTCGTGTCTTGCTCTGGTGTAGGTCGCGTGCATTGCTCGGGACCACAACCTCGACTGCCTTAATGCCTTGCAAACGTACACCAAATGAAAATCCAGTGATTCATTTCCTTCCAACTATCGTTATTCAGGACATGCACGCGGAGGGAGGCGCCACAGAACGGCGCCGAGATGAGTTCGACTTCACGCGCGCTCACAGGGCGGCGCTAGTGAGTCGCGACGGCCGAACCTGAGGAGCTCTTCGACATCCGGCAGTGTCCTCGGCTTTGCTCTGATCCGGGCTGTGGAGCAAAACCAATGAACGTGGCGCGTTGGAAACGGTCTGAAATGCAATCGGCTCCACACTCTGGATGCCCGCATAAGTGAACTACGTTTTCCGGTTGTTCTGCAGACAATCCGTAGGTTGGGAATTAGCTGGTCGGTCGTCACTCCGTAAATTAAATTTGAATAAAAAAAGCGCACGCCGCACCTTAAATTTGATGTCATTTTAATAGATAATACGGTAGTAATAGCCTTATTTCTCAAAAGAAAAAAACAGGATGCATTTTTGATATTTCGATGAAGCCATGTCGCCGAAATCTCAACACATCTATATCTCCATTCCCCTGGTTTTCTTCTAGGAATAAGATTATTAGTACTGTCTTATCTGTCTGAATAAGCTCCTCGCAAATGCACCGAAAAATTTACGTAACTTTGATGTCAGTTTGGGCGAGGCTTGGCTAGTCAGAAGCCCGCGTTATCGTTT
>NW_023595962.1:2854342-2869185 GCF_011947565.3 Pollicipes pollicipes
TCCGTTCTTCATGACCGTTCCATTCTGTGTATTCACGACTCCGTTCCGTTATTTATGACCGTTTCATTCTGTGCATTCACGACTCCGTTCCGTTATCCATGACTGTTCCGTTGTGTGTATTTACGACTCCGTTCCGTTATTTGTGACCGTTCCATTCTGTTTTCACGATTCCGTTCCGTTATTCATGACCGTTTCAATGGGTGTATTCACGACTCCGTTCCGTTATTCTTGACGGTTCCGTTCTTTGTATTCACGACTCCGTTCTGGTATTTATGACCGTTCCATTCTGTGTATTCGCGATTCCGTTCCGTTATTCATGACCGTTCCATTCTGTGAATTCACGACTCCGTTTTGTTATTCATACGACGGTTGTAAACGGAGGACGCGAAAGCCCCGCCTTTACGCCCAGCTGTTGTTGATAACGGAGTCTGCGTGCCCAGCTGTTCGTCTACTTCACGCACAGCGCCTCGTACGAATGACGGCGTGCCGGTGGTTTGTCCTCGCCGGTCGGGCATGACCTCCATCGGCGGCGAACCCTGCCGCACGTGCGCACCTGCTGACCAGTGTGGGTGCGGCCCTAGCCAGTGGGGAGGCCGCGTCGTCTGCCGCTCGGTCTCCGTTTTGGGCCCACCCACCTGTCCGCTAGTGGGGCGGGCTCTGCCGTCTGCCGCTCGGTGCTCCGTTCCCCCTCCCCCTCCCCCACCTCGCGCCAGTGGAGCGGGCCTTTCGACTCCCGTGCAGTGCTTTCGGACTGAACCGGAGGCCGTCGTCTAGCGCCGTTGTCGTCCCTTCCTTCTGCCTCGTCACCGTTGGCCGTGAATGCGGCCGGGGCCGGTTGTGGCTTCCTTACGCCGCGTCGTATATGGGCCCGGTCAGGAAGTTGCACGTTTGCACGCAAAGAAAGTCGTGTGGGAAGTCGCGTGGGGTTGTTCAACAGACTGCGCCTGCGGTAGCTCTCGGTTGTGACATCGTCATCGGTTCCGCACGGTGACTCGCGGTTGAGATCGGCACCCTCCGCGCTTTGTCGTACGCCGTCTGCCTTGCGTGGGGTATGGGACTGCGCGCTGTGCGCGGACAGGGGCCGGTGGTGCGTGGCTGTCCCCAGGGGCGGCCCCCCCAGACGGGCCGGCGTTCGTGACCGGTTTTGAGATAGCTGGAAGGGGCTCTCGATGTCTTTCACCGTCGTTTCAAGTGTCGTCGTTGTTTGTCGCGTCTTTTTCTTTCTTTGAGGGACGTAACTTTCCCGATTTGAGGGTGGTGGGGACAGACTTAACAATGTTATCGTTTCAGACGCTCGTTGTCATCAGTGAGCACATAGAACGAGAGTAGTGCGCACACGAGTTCGGAAATTATTTTTTTCGCGCTGCGGATCGTTTACAGCAGTTTCGGGTCCGTGCGGATGAGACAGGAGCCACGTCGATACCAGGCTCGAGGGCCATCTCCAGTCTGTCCCGAGCTCCTCCGGCAGTGGTGCTGGCGCCAGAGCCGGGCTGCGGGATGGATGTGCTGAACTGAGACAGGGCTTCCATCGACTGGCGTGGCCGGTGCCGCGCGGCGGCGCTGATGCCGGCGCGGTCGTGGAGCCGCAGCGACGGGTCGCCCCGCGCCCCTCGCCCCCCCCCCCCCCCTCACCCCAAGCAGCCGGCGGCCGGGCGGGGCGGCGCGGCCGGCGCCGGCAGCAGCGGCATGAATCATCGTGCGTCCGACCCCGGGTCCGCCGCGCGGCGGCCGCAGCAGCCGCCCGCGCACGCCGGTCGGGAGCGGAGGTCTGAGACGGAGGGCGCGTGACGGCGCGCGGCGTAAGCCGCGCCGTCAGCGATCCAGTGCGGCGGCAGCGGGCCAGCGCGGCCCGCGGCCCTCCCCGGCTGGGCGCGCGCCTTGGCGACGTGTGCTCGACCCGAGCGGCGGCGGCGGCGGGCGTGGCCTCACCGGGGCGTCAGGCGCAGCTGGGCGGTCGGTTCCGGCCGCCCTGTCCGAGGGGGACGTGTCGCGCTGACCCCTGCGACGTACCCGTCACGCGGACCCCCGTGACGCACCCGTCATGTCCGATGACCTGTGCAGTGCTCTGGCATCAGGGCTGGGGAGCAGCGCGCTCTGTTTGTCACAGAGCGGCCTGAAATGCTGCCGAAGCGTATTCACAGGCGTGGTTAGTTGTGCCAGAATGGCATTGTGCAGCACAAGAGAAGGAAAGGAAAGGAAGGAAGGAAAGGGTAACACATAGCTATGTCTTCGTGCATTCAGTGTGTGTGTATGTGGTCATACTGGGGTGTCAGCCAGGTGACACATCGGGGCATGTCTTTGTGCGGACAGCCGCCGACAGCATGGTCGGAACTTCAAAGACGATGATGCGGACCGTGCGGTCCGTTCAGCCCTTCACTGCCACGTCATAGGCGCCATGTTAGTTTAGTGTACGTTTTGAGCTTCAGTCACAGCCCAGCTGGCAGCAGGTTCACAGCCGTTGTGGTCAGTGACGACGACATTTCGGCTCTGATTCGGGGATCCGAGGTCAGCTTTGGAGCCGTGGATCTCTGGTCTGATCTGGAGTCGAGGATCTCTGCTCTGATCATGTGGATCTTAGGTCTGCTTCGGAGTCGGGATCTCTGGTCTAATCTGGAGTCGAGGATCTCTGCTCTGATCATGTGGATCTTAGGTCTCGGAGTCGGGCATCTCTGGTCTGATCTGGAGTGGTCCGATCTGGAGTCGAGGATCTCTGCTCTGATAGTGGAGCTTAGGTCTGCTTCAGAGTCGGAATCTCTGGTCTGATCTGGAGTCGAGGATCTCTGCTCGGGTCATGTGGATCTTAGGTCTGCTTCGGAGTCGGGCATCTCCGGTCTGTGATCTGGAGTGGTCTGATCTGGAGTCGAGGATCTCTGCTCTGATCATGTGGATCTTAGGTCTGCTTCGGAGTCGGGCATCTCTGGTCTGATCTGGAGTGGTCTAATCTGGAGTCGACTATCTCTGCTCGGATAGTGGAGCTTAGGTCTGCTTCAGAGTCGGGTATCTCTGGTCTGATCTGGAGTGGTCTGATCTGGAGTCGAGGATTGTGCTCGTGTCATGTGGATCTTAGGTCTGCTTCGTACTCGAGCATTTCAGTCTGATCTGGAATCCAGGATCTTTGGTATGATCCGGCGCGGGGATCTCTGGTACGATCCTGAGTTTAGGATCTGTGGTATGACCCGCAGCCACGGATCTCGGATAACCCGGATCACGGATAACCGGGTCCCGCGGTGGGTCCTATTGGTGACGAAGCCTGGTTGGGAGGACTGTGTTTGTGTTACCCACGTGTCTGGCTGTTGCCATCGGTCATCCCAATTCTGAAAAGCGTGATCGATTGTCATCCGGTGATTGAATGGTTGTCTGTGTGTCATGTGTGAATGGCCCGTACATTTCGGTTATTAAGTCATTTGGTATTTATACATTTGTTCGGTGCATGACATTTCACGGAGGCATCCATAGTCGCACGACTGAGTCCCAATGGGCGCGGCCGAAATCAGTAATTCCAGAGTCGTTTGCTTGTCGTTCCATCATTGCTCCTTGTCTCGAGACGTGGTTACTGGGCCGCTTTGTATTTGGAGAAGGAACCACATGCCCAACTATTGGGATCGATGTAAAATCGGAGGACGTTTCAGGATTTGTGATTGTGTTCGTGTTCCTACACCAGGCTTATGTATTACATGAGACTCGCACAGTTGAATTAGACTCGTACATTTGCGTCAGACTCGTGCATTTACGTCATATTCGTACATTCACATGAGACTTGTGCATTTACATCATATCTGTATATTTGTATCAGGCCCGTACCTTTACATCAGACTCATGCATTTAGACTCGTACATTTACACCAGACTCATACATTTAGACTCGCACATTTACATCAGACTCGTGCATTCACACCAGACTCGTACATTGACACATTTACTCGATTTATTGATTTTACATCGTCATGCTCTCTGCTTCAGAGCAGGCAGAGTAGGCATGTTCACGCGAGTAAAACCGCTGCCAACGGTTGCCCATGCTGCGTCGCCCGTTCGAAGACGGGCCTCGTTAGTCAACCTTTCGAACCTGGTAACCCGTCCCTACTGATCGAACGCGGCCGTGGGAGTAGTCATGAGGCTGGGGATCCCGCACCGCTCCAGCAGGCTTCTCCGGATGTCCGGGTGTCGCTCCAGCAGGCTTCTCCGGATGTCCGGGTGTCGCTCCAGCAGGGTTCTCCGTATGTCCGGGTGTCGCCAGCAGGCTTCTCGGATGTCCGGGTGTCGCTCCAGCAGGCTTCTCCGTATGTCCGGTGTCGCTCCAGCAGGCTTCTCCGGATGTCCGGGTGTCGCTCCAGCAGGGTTCTCCGTATGTCCGGGTGTCGCTCCAGCGCTTCTCCGGATGTCCGGGTGTCGCTCCAGCAGGGTTCTCCGTATGTCCGGGTGTCGCTCCAGCAGGCTTCTCCGGATGTCCGGGTGTCGCTCCAGCAGGGTTCTCCGTATGTACGGGTGTCGCTCCAGCAGACTTCTCCGTATGTCCGGGTGTCGCTCCAGCAGGCTTCTCCGGATGTCCGGTTGTCGCTCCAGCAGGCTTCTCCGTATGTCCGGATGTCGCTCCAGCAGACTTCTCCGTATGTCCGGGTGTCGCTCCAGCAGGCTTCTCCGGATGTCCGGTTGTCGCTCCGGCAGGCTTCTCCGGATGTCTGGGCGGGGCCTCGCCTTTGTTTTCCACCTGCCGGATGCGGGGGCCGCCACCTTGACGCGCGTTGTGCCGCGGCGGGATGGTATCGTCGCGGATGCGGGCGCACTTAGCAAACCGAAAACCAAAGCCGTGGGAATAATGTGCGACGGTCGATCCAGGAGTCGAGTAAGGTAGTGGTCGGGGATAAACCGGGGTCCGATGCATGCCACTCGAAATTCACTGTGGTAGCGAGAGTTGTCCGATTTCTTAGTTCCAACTAGCTGCCTTGTCCGTACTCAAACGAACATCGAGATTTTGTGCTCGCATGTAAGAAGACAAATCAGAATACGCAGGAAGACCCCAGCGTTAGCCCAGGTCCGCACCAGCCTGTTTCTGTACTAGTGTCAACATATGTCTTATGGACAGTTCAATATCCTTACGTCTCTCTGGTTGGTGGTGTGATGAGGGTCGGAGACGGAGGCGCTCCAGCCCGTGCCAGCTCGCTTTGAGGGCGTGTTAGTGACGGTACGGGCGTGCGCGTGATGGCCTGCACTCGGCGCCGCTGACTTCTGGCGTTTTTTTCAGATGGAGACGATCCTCAGTTCGAGATGGACATGTGAGCGGTGGAACCGACCTTGGCTCGCCCCGGGCCGGCGCCGCGCCGCGCCGCCGCGCGACGTCCACCTGCGCGCGCCATCTCTGCCTGGCGGCGGGAACCTGTGGTTGTGCTCGTGGCTCGCCAGGGCTGTGGAATCCAACGAGAGCGAACGAATTTGAGCGTCTCGGCTTTTGCTTCGCCGAATGTGCGGCCTATGAAAACGGGTTAGGAATGATTTAGCTCAAATTGTTCACTTAACAATGATAAACGATGTATTGGTTTGATGTTTTGGAGTCATTTGAGTGGGCTGATTTTGTGGCGCTATGAAATGCCGGTGCGATGCTCGTACTGCGAAATACTGCTCTCAAGACGTGCTTCCCTGGGCGGTGCGCTGGCGTTTCAGTCGTGCTGCGTTCTGTTTAAAACATAATCATTTTCCGAGGAAGCATCGTATTTCTTTTTGCCGGCCGAGTGCTGCTGACCACGCGGCATGACACTGATTTGCGTGCCGCAGTCTTCCGACACGTTCGGCCTGAGTGGTGTCGTCCTGACGCTGCGCCGCGCTGTTCCGCCAGCTTCTCTGTGACACATCAGTGTTCAGTGGACCCGTTTCAGTGTGTTGACGTTTTTCGGTTGGTTCCTCTGTTCTGGCTGGTAGCCGTTTTCTCTGTAGTGTTGGGGCCGGGCTCGTCGGGTTCGGCGCCGGCCGCTGCTGTCGCCGGCGCGCCTGCGAGAGCGTGCTGTTCCTGCGGCGCCGGCTGGCCCCAGCTCAGCCGGTGGCCGTCGGCGTCGGTGTCGGGGCAGGCGGGTGTCGGCGCCGGTGTCGGGCAGGTGGGGTGTCGGCGTCGGTGTCGGGGCGGGGGCAGGCGGGTGTCGGCTCGGCCCGGCCCGCCGCCCTACTCCGTAGCGGTCGGCCGCCGCCTCCGTGTGGTGCTGTCCGCCGGTCCCAGCCGGTTTGAAATATACGACCGTCTGGCGCGCGCTGCGTTTAGGGCACCTCCGGCCCGCGGATCGGGACAGGAAGTTGGTCTGGGGGCGCCGTCGTCCCTGTCACTCTGGCGTGATGACCACCCGGTCTGGGCTTTGATAAACCCATTGCACGAGCCATTCTCCGGTGATGTCTCCGCGCCCGCATCGTGTCGTGATATGCGATAAAAGCCGAGCATCTCCTACGCGTATTTCCGAAATGTTGTTGGAGTTTTGCTTCTGGCGCCCCTGTAATTTTGGTGTGCTTAGTTGAATTTTGAAATTACTGCCTTGCGGTAAGTGCCTTGAACCTCGCAATTTGATACCAGCTGACATGCACAGACACACACACCACACACACACACACCACACACCCACGCACGCACCACGCACGCACCACGCACGCACGCAGCACGCCACGCACGCACGCACGCCGCACGTTAGCTATTACGTGGCCATTTGTGGAGCGATAAAAACACGACGGGAAAAACACGGTGAGAAAAACAACGGAAGGTGATGCGGGATAAGACGTACCAACACACGCGTACATATTCTGTACCGAAAAACCCCATTTCCCAAACAATGACACATCCACCTTTTGTTCACCCGCGGAAGTGACGTGAAAGGATGATATGTGTTTGCTTGTTGTTGCCTCACAGTACTTTACATGTCAGTGCATGTCAAAATTTGTCCAGACGCCAGTCCTGTCAGGATGACGCGCCCCATTACCCGCTTCGCTGTGCCCGCCCCTCCCCCCCCCACCCATCCCTCTCCATGCCATCGCAGGGCGGTTTTATCGTGCGAGGTGGCAAAAAATGCACATTCGCCGCGATGGCACGGTCCTCTCGTGATGACGGTCTGTTGATTCGCTTTAACCTTGTTCCTGTACTTAGCTGAACAGTCGTATATGACGCAGTGCGCGTTACACAGGCTACAGTGTCTTGAGATGAATGTGGGGCGCAAGATGGAGTAGAATAGTTCGTACTGGACCGTTCATGTGATGGGAAAGTCATACAAAAAGTTAGGTTTTTGTGAACCCAGATCAATGGCGAAAGGGTGTGCGCTGCGCATTATCCCAGTCAAAGCGTTGGGAAGAGTCCCACGCCAAACCGCCGGTATATGACCCCGGCAGAGTACGGCTGCGTCGCAGGATGAGAGACAATAACTCAAAGACGGCGATTTTCGTGGTTTTATTGGCGCGTTGTTCCAAAACCTTGCAATAGTGGCGCTTTGAACGCGAGAGGCCCAGGCTTAATCCCCGCCGCAATCAGGGCTTAATCCCCGCCGCAATCAGGGCTTAATCCCCGCCGCAATCGGGGCTTAATCCCCGCCGCAATCTGGGCTTAATCCCCGCCGCAATCGGGGCTGAAGCACTCACTGCCTCCTCATCGATGGCTTCAACATGTCTCTCCACAAAAGCAGGGATGAGTGGCGCTTCGCTGGTTAAGAACCGCATCGCATGACGTCTCGTGGGACGTAACACGCGGGGAAAGGACGAAGCGGGAGAGATGAACTGCTGGGCCGGCAACTGGCGTCTCACACGCCCCCCACGTTCCCCAGGGCGACGTTGTTGTAGCGTCGGTCGCGCGGCCTCAGCTGATGGTCAGCCAGACCTTGAGGCGAAGAGACTGCACGCCATTTCTGAAACGCAGGCCAGCATGGCCGAGTAAGGCCGCTGGACAGCTTTGTGTCCCCCTCCCCCCCCCCCCCCACTGCAACGTACGTACAGGTGAAGCTGGGTTTTACGTGCACGTTAATTCCCACGCGCAGGAGGTTCATCACAAATGGGGACATGTGGTCGTATCCCAGGCAGGTACAAGATCATGCAACAGGGTTGGGAAGGGGGCAATGAGACTATGCTATTCCGCGAAGTGTCAGTGAAGTTAAAGCACTAGTCCGTCGTGATCGAAGCTATGCGCTGGAAAGCGACATGAATGACGAAAGCCACCGTAACGCAGCCGTCCATGAAATGCATGGACGAGCAACCCTAATGAGCGAAAATCGCATTGTCGCTCATTAGGGGTTGCAAAGTCGCATTGCTGCTCAAGCATCTGCCACGTTTCATGAAAAATACCCGGTTTCAAAGAGGACAGGAAAGCGGCATCTGAGGCCCTGGCAACGGCAGTTTTTTATTACATATTTCATATTTTATATTATTTCAGATTTTTCGCCGTTTATTATATATTATTATCATATGTTTTGCCGTTCATATCTCACGAGTGCCTTTTTATTCAATTTCATATTATTTCGTACATATTTCCGCGCAGCGTTTCTGTTACGACGGGCCCGTATTTCATTACGTAAGATTCGGAGAACCATTGCGACCGAACGCCTGCTGAGGCGCCCACCAGATGGACCCCTGTAGGTGTACGCTCACATCTGGAGGAGCCGGTAGAGTTTCCTCCCCCCGCCTGCTCCAGGGTATACCGGGCCTCTCCCAACACGTAGCGCCGCTTACACCAGACGTCACACACGCACACGCACACGCACACGCACGCACGCACGCACACACGCACGCACGCACGCAAGCACACACGCAAGCACGCACGCACGCACGCACGCACGCACGCACGCACGCACACACACACACACACACGCGCACGCACGCACGCACGCACGCACGCACGCACGCACGCACGCACGCACGCACGCACGCACACACACACACACACCACACACACACACACACACACACACACACACACACACACACGCGCGCACACGCACACGCACACGCACGCGCATACGCACCTGTCGCACGCTGCCCGGCTGCTTGCAGAAGATTATCACCGCGGAAATGACAACCACCAGCAGCGTGATGATGAAAGCCGCTAGTTGAATCAGGTCATGGTTATATGTGGAAAGGGTGAAGAACCACGCGATCAGCATCACCTGTGAAAGAGAGGTCTTGCCGTAAGGACATGCCAAGAAACACACACGTTCATCGTCAAAAATTCGGTCCGGACGGAGACTTGACGGAAATGTGAATGTAAAAGACTCACGACGACTACTACGCAGATCAGCTTAACAAACGAGGGCAAAGATCACAGGCAGAGTTTAAGGAAACAGGGAGAGTGATCGCGATCTTTGCGCGATGCAGAAACATCCCTTATTGTTGATGGGAGGAAGCACGAGGGGGAAACGTATCTGGCGATAGAATGCGTGCGTCTGGTGATACAAGGCTTGGTTCAAATATGCCCACACGGCGGCATCATTTCAAGCGAACAGGGTCGTTCACCCATCGGCACATGCTGCATAAAAGGGCACTTGGCACGTTTGCGCAGCAAGGACATTTAGCACATGTACATAGCAGCTGGGATTAAAACTCGAGCTCCTGAGGCCGAACTTCGAAACACCGCTGATCTTACGGCTTACTGATGTCATCTCCAACGACTATCTACCAGCTTCCCTGGCATCGCACAACAGGTCGAGGCTACAGGTCGAGGCTAACCACGCACAACAGGTCGAGGCTAACGATGCGGCTAACACGAGGCTAACACGCTAACGATGTGGCTAACGAGGCTAACACGCACACAGTGGAATGCAAAACGCGGCGTCGGTGTTTTGTAGAACTCGTGTAAGACCCGTGGTACTTTTAAGCAGGGGCTTGGGCCGAAGCTGCAGTGTGGTGCCTTCAATCTGTGTGTGTTAAACGCAACTCGGTTCTTTGCTGGTTTTGGAGGAGCAACGCCGATGCATCTGCCGATTTTAGGACTCTGATTGCGCATTCATCATCATTTTAGAATGTTCCCCACGCTGGTGATCGTCTAAAAGCAATAGCACGGCATAATATGTTGATCGGATTTACTCTGCCATCAGCAGCCTCCAGATTGCATAAGGAGGCTGGGAATCGCTGTTCTTTTGCGTCACTTCCCTTGCCACTTTGTACTGTTTACGTTATTTCCCATTCCTATACCACACCCCGTGCCTGTTTGGGACAGGGGGACCAGAACATGGACCTGGAGGTCAATATCATACCCAGTGCCTGTCACACACCGTACAGCAGGCCGTGCGACCTACCTCCGTCCAACAGCAAGGCCTCTTTACCTACCGCACTTTACGGAACCCGGTGGCGCAGCTAGCCAGTCCAGAGCGTTGCCCGCCGCAGAGGAGCGCTGAGCGCTGCCCGCCACAAAAGAGCGCTGAGCGCTGCCCGCCGCAGAGGAGCACTGAGCGCTGCCCGCCGCAGAGGAGCGCTGAGCGCTGCCCGCCGCAGAGGAGCGCTGAGGGCTGCCCGCCGCAGAGGAGCGCTGAGCGCTGCCCGCCACAGAGGAGCGCTGAGCGCTGCCCGCCACAGAGGAGCGCTGAGCGCTGCCCGCCACAGAGGAGCGCTGAGCGCTGCCCGCCACAGAGGAGCGCTGAGCGCTGCCCGCTGCAGAGGAGCGCTGAGCGTTGCCCGCCGCAGAGGAGCACTGAGCGCTGCCCGCCGCAGAGGAGCGCTGAGCGCTGCCCGCCGCAGAGGAGCACTGAGCGCTGCCCGCCGCAGAGGAGCGCTGAGCGCTGCCCGCCGCAGATGAGCGCTAAGCGCTGCCCGCCGCGGAGGAGCGCTGAGCGCTGCCCGCCGCAGAGGAGCGCTGAGCGCCGAGACTTACGAAGAGAAGTAGCGGTGTGACGACCGCCCAGAAGATGAGGGGGTAGGGGCAGCAGCAGCAGCCCTGCATGGCGGCCCAGTTGGCCTGGAAGCGCATGCCGCCGTACATCCAGCCCACCGCCACACACTGCAGCAGACTGAGCAGCGCCATCAAGCCGTAGCTGCCACAGAAGCTGCTCAACTGGCCAATGGATTGCATGGCGCCCTGGCGACAGACAGCAGCGTTAGAGAGAATGATGTTACGAACGGCATGGTATCAAATGATGCCTCAAAGATGATGATGATTGGGGTTTTAGGGCGCGCCGACTCCTGGGGCCGTTTTGCGTTCAGGTTGAATGCCTCGAAGGAGTGAGAGCTACCCCCGCTGTCATAGGCAGGCGACGCCATGTAGCCTCAGCAGCTGAGTGCGTCGTGAAGCCCCAGTGACACACATGACACGCACACACACACGAACGATGCCCACTTGGACACCCGTCCTGTCGCCATCATAAACTTACAGCAATGAGTCGGGGCGTCAGTCCGTGACTGTGCGCAACCTAGGCGACACGCCCTAGCGTCTGAATGTTTTGGCACGAAGATTCTCGCCGGAATAAGGGAATTTCGGCGCGCTTGCATCATGATTCACATGTTCGGTTTCTGTACGCCTGATCGCCATCTCAGTTCTCATCCACTGAGGCGTTCTCGTGGCGGAAAAATATAGCGTTTTGTCCTCCTCTAATTTATGGCGCCGGAGACTGGAACGCGTCAGAGGCTGCGACATTACATACATCGGGTGAATTATTTGCCTCGAATATGCTTCTCAGCGCGGTGCAGAACGATAGCCCGGAGATAAAGCAGGGCACAGCGAATACGCTTCTTACCACGGTGCAGAACGATAGGCCGCAGATAAACCAGGGCACAGCGAAAACGCTTAGCAGGACCGGCTTCCTGCGCAGCACGCGAAACCTGAAACAAACCAATGCATGCCCTCCATTTGCTGCTACCACTGGGAACTGCATGCTTCTACAGACGTCGTAATACTTCACTTTGTTCTTAACATGAACTCAAAGTATCAGGTAAATACCGGGCCTCAAATAAAGATATAAATTAGCAGCTTTGGGATAGCCCTCCCCATTTTCTTGCAGTTTTTCTGTTTCGTTTTACATTTCGCTATGATGTAATCCACTCATCATATTATGTACTGCTTCATGTCCATAATCGAAAATAAAAGTGAAACATCAAGCAAACAAACATTCCAGCCAACTCGATTTGCTGAGATTTTTTCGGGGCTGTCGAAAGATGGCGTGACGTTCTCGGCGCAGCAGGCGGAATGGTGCCGCTATCCCGCTCCAGTCACGGAGTCTGCAGAGGCGCGGCACATCGCAGGCCCCGGCCGTCGCTGTGTGACTGTTCAGGCGGACTCCCGAGGCTGGGGCGAGCTCCCCTTCCCCGGGAGGACTCCCGAGGCTGGGGCGGACTTCCCTCCCTCTGGCGGACTCTTGAACCTGGGGGCGGACTCCCTCCTCGGACAGACTCCCGAGGCTGGGGGCAGTCTTCCCTCCCTCTAGCGGACTCTCGAGGCTGGGGCGGACTCCCCCCTCGGGCAGACTCCCAAGGCTGGGGTGGACTCCCCCCTCACTCTGGCGGACTCCCGAAGCTGGTGTGGACTCCCTCACCTCGGGCAGACTCCCGAGGCTGGGGGCGGACTCCCCTCACTCGGGCGGACTGCCGTAGCTGGGAGCGAACTCCCCTCGGGCAGACTCCCCTCCTTCGGGCAGACTCCCCTCCTTCGGGCAGACTCCCCTCCTTCGGGCAGACTCCCCTCCCTCGGGCGGACTCCCCTTCCTCGGGCAGACTCCCCTCGCTCGGGCGGACTCCCCTCCCTCGGGCGGACTCCCCTCGCTCGGGCGGACAAGCCTGCGCGGCGACTGCAGGCCGTCATAGATGACAATCGGCACGAGCCGGGCGAGCAAAGCAGACAGAACATAGCGCGAAAAGGGTGCAGGGAGAGGTGCTGCGCACGGCAGAAGATGGCAGGGATTGAATTACCTGAATTGAATGAGATCGTGAGCGGTGAATTATGACGAGATCAGTGAGCGTCTAGCGGGATGTGCGGGACGCTGTCAACACCGCTTTAGAGTTAATGGGGAAGGGGAGAGTGTGCGGGCAAATCTTCTTCCCGGACATTGCTAGTATTTGACGACCTACCTCTCAGGAAGCACGCAATCTTCGATTGCGAAGTCAAGCCTTCCTCAAAAAATGAAATCCTCGCCGGGGCCGAGATGGAGCAGGAATGGAGGGGGACGGGGGCTCCAGGGTGGTTAACCGAGACTCTCCACATCCCTGTCACCACATCAAAGCGCATTTTCACGGCGCGCCTATCTCTGAACCTGTCACCGATCCTGTCTAGCCCTGGATTGGACCCAGACACACCGGACTGGGCCGCTTCGTCGCGCGCAGCCACTCGCTGCTGTGGCATGAGAAGACGCACACGTCAGGGGACAGTGACAAGGCCAGGCTTGTGATGCTGCCCAGGCGTTCGAGGGTGCGCGTCCAATTAGTGTTCCGCGTGCCGGGTCGGAGTGTGGGCGACCCGGCGCCGGTCCACTGGGGAGGTATCGTCCACCACGTGCCGGTCCACTGGGGAGGTACCGTCCACCACGTGCCGGTCCGCCGAGCCGAGTACTGTCCGCTCTAGTTACTCCAGAACACGTTACCTGCTAGGGCGGTCTTTAGCCTTCACCTACCCCGCCTCTGCCAGTTAGTTACCTGGGCTGAGCCAGCTGATCATTTCATCATACGAACAGTAATTTGGACATAACAACAGTAATTTAAATACAACGATGCAATGACTACTACAACAACAATAATGATAATTTTCACATGAATTTATGAGTGTTTTATATATATATATATATATATATATATATATATATATATCAGGAATTTCAACCATCTTTTCGGCAGGTATGAACAAACACATCGGGCTTTTTTGTTGTTGTTTGATATTGCGCTTGCGCATCTGATAATATGTAGTTTTATGACGGCCTTTTATGATGTGCATGCACCCGCATCGGATGGACACACGAATATCAGCATGTATCTGACAACAGTCATCGACGTCTGGACCGAGAGGGAGACGTGTGGATAGTCTGTCACCTCCCCCCCCCCCCCACACGGGGGCGACGGAATGTCTCTGGCAATGAAGCAGCCTCACCTCGGGTGGAAGGTAAGAGGTCCCCACAGCTGCTTACCTCGGGGTGGAAAATAAGTGGTTGCACACAGCGGCTTACCTCGGGGTGGAAGGTAAGAGGTCCCACACGGCGGCTTACCTCGGGGTGGAAAATAAGAGGCCCCACACAGTGGCTTACCTCGGGGTGGAAGGTAAGAGGTCCCACACAGCGGCTTACCTTGGGGTGGAAGGTAAGAGGTCCCACACGGCGGCTTACCTCGGGGTGGAAGCTAAGGGGTCCCACACCGCGGCTTACCTTGGGGTGGAAGATAAGAGGTCCCACACAGCGGCCTACCTTGGGGTGGAAGGTAAGAGGTCCCACACGGCGGCTTACCTCGAGGTGGAAAATAAGAGGTCTCACACAGTGGCTTACCTAGGGGTGGAAGGCAAGAGGTCCCACACGGCGGCTTACCTCGGGGTGGAAGGTAAGAGGTCCCACACAGCGGCTTACCTTGGGGTGGAAGGTAAGAGGTCCCACACGGCGGCTTACCTCGGGGTGGAAGGTAAGAGGTCCCACACGGCGGCTTACCTCGGGGTGGAAGCTAAGGGGTCCCACACCGCGGCTTACCTTGGGGTGGAAGATAAGAGGTCCCACACAGCGGCCTACCTTGGGGTGGAAGGTAAGAGGTCCCACACGGCGGCTTTCCTCAAGGTGGAAGGTAAGAGGTCCCACACGGCGGCTTTCCTCAAGGTGGAAGGTAAGAGGTCCCACATGGCGGCTTACCTCGGGGTGGAGGATAAGAGGTCCCACACAGCGGCTTACCTTGGGGTGGAAGGTAAGAGGTCCCACACGGCGGCTCACCTCGAGGTGGAAGGTAAGAGGT
>NW_023595962.1:2870185-2894869 GCF_011947565.3 Pollicipes pollicipes
TACGAAATACGGTTGGTTAAAGAGAAAAATTGGTCTTTTCAATGTTTATGGCGAAGATACCAGCGCCAATGCTCACTAGGCTCTGCACATGGAGATCAGCACCAGATCCCGAGTCACTAGGGCACTTCATCACTGGTCCTACGCGTAGTACGGTCCGAGCCAAATTCAGTAGGGCGGCGAAAGATGTTATCATTCCGGGCGCACCAAAAGTGACGCGCCATGGATCTACAATACACAGTGTATTGTGGTACGCGGATCGAGGGAAACTAAACACAATGCGTAGTACTCTGGCCACTAAATTTCGTCCAGCATGCAGCGCAAAGCGGCAATACACAGATAGCAGTTTCCCTCAAAAGGATTGTTATATTCGGAATAGCGCTGGCATCGATTCGGTGGCGTCATTGCCTGGCTTTTACCTCGTTGGCTAGTCGGCTTCCTTGTGAGGTGGGCGGTGAGATACGTGTCGGGTCCAAACAGGTGAGAACGGCGAGTGTTTTCAACACAAGTCAGGTGAGGTACATATCTGTAGCTTAACGAAAGCCTGACGCCGCTTAACGTGAGCGAGAAAGGCCGTAAATTCCTGTTTTTCAGCACTGAAGTTCTAACTTCGTATGTTGAAAACGAGGAACGCTTACTCGCTTTCCTGGAACCCCGCCCTGTTCCCACCGGTCCTGTAAAGAACTGCGTGCGAAACTAGGCGAACCAAGATCCATTACGTCAGCTGACACGCGTCCGCTACATGCCTCACATTCCATGCACATGCACCGACCGCTGGGCGTCTATGTTAAAAGCGAATCGCTTGAACTAAATGATAAACAGCTCCAGACACTTCACAGGGCCCCGCCGCATCCACCGACAGCTTGGCGTACGTTCCTCAGGCAATGGTGCAAGCACGCTCGCCCTGCTGACGGACATCCTGCTGGTGGTCCCGCCGTCTGGAGGCTTTTGGGCGGCCTGCGTCCTCATCAGCGCTTTCCTGCTGTCGCTGAACGAGGCTCTCTGGATAGTCGAATCGGTGACAGCCGCTGTGCGGGACCTCTTGCCTTCCACCCCGAGGTAAGCCGCCATGTGGGACCTCTTACCTTCCACCCCAAGGTAGGCCGCTGTGTGGGACCTCTTATCTTCCACCTCAAGGTAAGCCGCGGTGTGGGACCCCTTAGCTTCCACTCCGAGGTAAGCCGCCGTGTAGGACCTCTTACCTTCCACCCCGAGGTAAGCCGCTGTGTGCAACCACTTATTTTCCACCCCGAGGTAAGCGGCTGTGGGGACCTCTTACCTTCCACCCGAGGTGAGGCTGCTTCATTGCCAGAGACATTCCGTCGCCCCCGTGGGGGGGGGGGGGGGGGGGGGGGAGGTGACGACAGACTATCCACACGTCTCCCTCTCGGTCCAGACGTCGATGACTTTTGTCAGATACATGCTGATATTCGTGTGTCCATCCGACGCGGGTGCATGCACACCATAAAAAGCCGTCATAAAACTACATATTATCGGATGCGCAAGCGCAATATCAAACAACAACAAAAAAGCCTGATGTGTTTGTTCATACCTGCCGAAAAGATGGTCGAAATTCCTGATATATATATATATATATATATATATATATATATAAAACACTCATAAATTCATGTGAAAATTATCATTATTGTTGTTGTAGTAGTCATTGCATCGTTGTATTTAAATTACTGTTGTTATGTCCAAATTACTGTTCGTATGATGAAATGATCAGCTGGCTCAGCCCAGGTAACTAACTGGCAGAGGCGGGGTAGGTGAAGGCTAAAGACCGCCCTAGCAGGTAACGTGTTCTGGAGTAACTAGGGCGGACAGTACTCGGCTCGGCGGACCGGCACGTGGTGGACGGTACCTCCCCAGTGGACCGGCACGTGGTGGACGATACCTCCCCAGTGGACCGGCGCCGGGTCGCCCACACTCCGACCCGGCACGCGGAACACTAATTGGACGCGCACCCTCGAACGCCTGGGCAGCATCACAAGCCTGGCCTTGTCACTGTCCCCTGACGTGTGCGTCTTCTCATGCCACAGCAGCGAGTGGCTGCGCGCGACGAAGCGGCCCAGTCCGGTGTCTGGGTCCAATCCAGGGCTAGACAGGATCGGTGACAGGTTCAGAGATAGGCGCGCCGTGAAAATGCGCTTTGATGTGGTGACAGGGATGTGGAGAGTCTCGGTTAACCACCCTGGAGCCCCCGTCCCCCTCCATTCCTGCTCCATCCCGGCCCCGGCGAGGATTTCATTTTTTGAGGAAGGCTTGACTTCGCAATCGAAGATTGCGTGCTTCCTGAGAGGTAGGTCGTCAAATGCTAGCAATGTCCGGGAAGAAGATTTACCCGCACACTCTCCCCTTCCCCATTAACTCTAAAGCGGTGTTGACAGCGTCCCGCACATCCCGGTAGACGCTGACTGATCTCGTCATAATTCACCGCTCACGATCTCATTCAGTTCAGGTAATTCAATCCCTGCCATTTTCTGCCGTGCGCAGCACCTCTCCCTGCATCCCTTTTGCGCTATGTTCTGTCTGCATTGCTCGCCCGGCTCGTGCCGATTGTCATCTATGACGGCCTGCAGTCGCCGCGCAGGCTTGTCCGCCCGAGCGAGGGGAGTCCGCCCGAGAAAGGGGAGTCTGCGCGAGGTAGGGGAGTCTGCCCGAGGGAGGGGAGTCTGCCCGAGGGAGGGGAGTCTGCCCGAAGGAGGGGAGTCTGCCCGAGGGAGGGGAGTCTGCCCGAGCGAGTGGAGTCTGCCCGAGGGAGGGGAGTCTGCCCGAGGGAAGGAGTCCGCCCGAGGGAGGGGAGTCTGCCCGAAGGAGGAGAGTCTGGCCCGAGGGAGGGGAGTCTGCCCGAAGGAGGAGAGTCTGCCCGAGGGAGGGGAGTCTGCCCGAGGGAGGGGAGTCTGCCCGAGGGAGGGGAGTCTGCCCGAGGGAGGGGAGTCTGCCCGAAGGAGGGGAGTCCGCCCGAAGGAGGGGAGTCTGCCCGAGGGAGGGGAGTCTGCCCGAGGGAAGGGAGTCCGCCCGAGGGAGGGGAGTCCCCGAAGGGAGTTCGCTCCCAGCTACGGCAGTCCGCCCGAGTGAGGGGAGTCCGCCCCCAGCCTCGGTAGTCTACCCGAGGTGAGGGAGTCCACACCAGCTTCGGGAGTCCGCCAGAGTGAAGGGGGAGTCCACCCCAGCCTTGGGAGTCTGCCCGAGGGGGGAGCCTGCCCCAGCCTCGGGAGTCCGCCTGAACAGTCACACAGCGACGGCCGGGGCCTGCGATGTGCCGCGCCTCTGCAGACTCCGTGACTGGAGCGGGATAGCGGCACCATTCCGCCTGCTGCGCCGCGAACGTCACGCCATCTTTCGACAGCCCCGAAAAAATCTCAGCAAATCGAGTTGGCTGGAATGTTTGTTTGCTTGATGTTGCACTTTTATTTTCGATTATGGACATGAAGCAGTACATAATATGATGAGTGGATTACATCATAGCGAAATGTAAAACGAAACAGAAAAACTGCAAGAAAATGGGGAGGGCTATCCCAAAGCTGCTAATTTATATCTTTATTTGAGGCCCGGTATTTACCTGATACTTTGAGTTCATGTTAAGAACAAAGTGAAGTATTACGACGTCTGTAGAAGCATGCAGTTCCCAGTGGTAGCAGCAAATGGAGGGCATGCATTGGTTTGTTTCAGGTTTCGCGTGCTGCGCAGGAAGCCGGTCCTGCTAAGCGTTTTCGCTGTGCCCTGGTTTATCTGCGGCCTATCGTTCTGCACCGTGGTAAGAAGCGTATTCGCTGTGCCCTGCTTTATCTCCGGGCTATCGTTCTGCACCGCGCTGAGAAGCATATTCGAGGCAAATAATTCACCCGATGTATGTAATGTCGCAGCCTCTGACGCGTTCCAGTCTCCGGCGCCATAAATTAGAGGAGGACAAAACGCTATATTTTTCCGCCACGAGAACGCCTCAGTGGATGAGAACTGAGATGGCGATCAGGCGTACAGAAACCGAACATGTGAATCATGATGCAAGCGCGCCGAAATTCCCTTATTCCGGCGAGAATTTTCGTGCCAAAACATTCAGACGCTAGGGCGTGTCGCCTAGGTTGCGCACAGTCGCGGACAGACGCCCCGACTCATTGCTGTAAGTTTATGATGGCGACAGGACGGGTGTCCAAGTGGGCATCGTTCGTGTGTGTGTGCGTGTCATGTGTGTCACTGGGGCTTCACGACGCACTCAGCTGCTGAGGCTACATGGCGTCGCCTGCCTATGACAGCGGGGGTAGCTCTCACTCCTTCGAGGCATTCAACCTGAACGCAAAACGGCCCCAGGAGTCGGCGCGCCCTAAAACCCCAATCATCATCATCTTTGAGGCATCATTTGATACCATGCCGTTCGTAACATCATTCTCTCTAACGCTGCTGTCTGTCGCCAGGGCGCCATGCAATCCATTGGCCAGTTGAGCAGCTTCTGTGGCAGCTACGGCTTGATGGCGCTGCTCAGTCTGCTGCAGTGTGTGGCGGTGGGCTGGATGTACGGCGGCATGCGCTTCCAGGCCAACTGGGCCGCCATGCAGGGCTGCTGCTGCTGCCCCTACCCCCTCATCTTCTGGGCGGTCGTCACACCGCTACTTCTCTTCGTAAGTCTCGGCGCTCAGCGCTCCTCTGCGGCGGGCAGCGCTCAGCGCTCCTCTGCGCCGGCAGCGCTCAGCGCTCCTCTGCGGCGGGCAGCGCTCAGCGCTCCTCTGCGGCGGGCAGCGCTCAGTGCTCCTCTGCGGCGGGCAGCGCTCAGCGCTCCTCTGCGGCGGGCAGCGCTCAGTGCTCCTCTGCGGCGGGCAACGCTCAGCGCTCCTCTGCGGCGGGCAGCGCTCAGCGCTCCTCTGTGGCGGGCAGCGCTCAGCGCTCCTCTGTGGCGGGCAGTGCTCAGCGCTCCTCTGTGGTGGGCAGCGCTCAGCGCTCCTTTGTGGCGGGCAGCGCTCAGCGCTCCTCTGCGGCGGGTAGCCCTCAGCGCTCCTCTGCGGCGGGCAGCGCTCAGCGCTCCTCTGCGGCGGGCAGCGCTCAGTGCTCCTCTGCGGCGGGCAGCGCTCAGCGCTCTTTTGTGGCGGGCAGCGCTCAGCGCTCCTCTGCGGCGGGCAACGCTCTGGGCTGGCTAGCTGCGCCACCGGGTTCCGTAAAGTGCGGTAAAGAGGCCTTGCTGTTGGACGGAGGTAGGTCGCACGGCCTGCTGTACGGTGTGTGACAGGCACTGGGTATGATATTGACCTCCAGGTCCATGTTCTGGTCCCCCTGTCCCAAACAGGCACGGGGTGTTGGTATAGGAATGGGAAATAACGTAAACAGTACAAAGTGGCAAGGGAAGTGACGCAAAGAACAGCGATTCCCAGCCTCCTTATGCAATCTGGAGGCTGCTGATGGCAGAGAAATCCGATCAACATATTATGCCGTGCCATTGCTTTTAGACGATCACCAGCGTGGGGAACATTCTAAAATGACGATGAATGCGCAATCAAAGTCCTAAAATCGGCAGATGCATCGGCGTTGCTCCTCCAAAACCAGCAAAGAACCGAAGTTGCGTTAACACACACAGATTGAAGGCACCACACTGCAGCTTCGGCCCAAGCCCCTGCTTAAAAGTACCGCGGGTCTTACACGAGTTCTACAAAACACCGACGCCGCGTTTTGCATTCCACTGTGTGCGTGTTAGCCTCGTTAGCCACATCGTTAGCGTGCTAGCCTCTTGTTAGCCACATCGTTAGCCTCGACCTGTTGTGCGTGGTTAGCCTCAACCTGTAGCCTCGACCTGTTGTGCGATGCCAGGGAAGCTGGTAGATAGTCGTTGGTGATGACATCAGTAAGCCGTAAGATCAGCGGTGTTTCGAAGTTCGGCCTCAGCAGCTCGAGTTTTAATCCCAGCTGCTATGTACATGTGCTAAATGTCCTTGCTGCGCAAACGTGCCAAGTGCCCTTTTATGCAGCATGTGCCGATGGGTGAACGACCTGTTCGCTTGAAATGATGCCGCCGTGTGGGCATATTTGAACCAAGCCTTGTATCACCAGACGCACGCATTCTATCGCCAGATACGTTTCCCCCTCGTGCTTCCTTCCCATCAACAATAAGGGATGTTTCTGCATCGCGCAAAGATCGCGATCACTCTCCCTGTTTCCTTAAACTCTGCCTGTGATCTTTGCCCTCGTTTGTTAAGCTGATCTGCGTAGTAGTCGTCGTGAGTCTTTTACATTCACATTTCCGTCAACGTCTCCGTCCGGACCGAATTTTTGACGATGAACGTGTGTGTTTCTTGGCATGTCCTTACGGCAAGACCTCTCTTTCACAGGTGATGCTGATCGCGTGGTTCTTCACCCTTTCCACATATAACCATGACCTGATTCAACTAGCGGCTTTCATCATCACGCTGCTGGTGGTTGTCATTTCCGCGGTGATAATCTTCTGCAAGCAGCCGGGCAGCGTGCGACAGGTGCGTATGCGCGTGCGTGTGCGTGTGCGTGTGCGCGCGCGCGTGTGTGTGTGTGTGTGTGTGTGTGTGTGTGCGTGCGTGCGTGCGTGCGTGCGTGCGTGCGTGCGTGCGTGCGTGCGTGCGTGCGTGCGTGCGTGCGTGCGTGCGTGCGCGTGTGTGTGCGTGCGTGCGTGCGTGCGTGCGTGCGTGCGTGCTTGCGTGTGTGTGTGCTTGCGTGCGTGCGTGCGTGTGTGCGTGCGTGCGTGTGCGTGTGCGTGTGCGTGTGCGTGTGTGACGTCTGGTGTAAGCGGCGCTACGTGTTGGGAGAGGCCCGGTATACCCTGGAGCAGGCGGGGGGAAACTCTACCGGCTCCTCCAGATGTGAGAGTACACCTACAGGGGTCCATCTGGTGGGCGCCTCAGCAGGCGTTCGGTCGCAATGGTTCTCCGAATCTTACGTAATGAAATACGGCGTAACAGAAACGCTGCGCGGAAATATGTACGAAATAATATGAAATTGAATAAAAAAGGCACTCGTGAGATATGAACGGCAAAACATATGATAATAATATATAATAAACGGCGAAAAATCTGAAATAATATAAAATATGAAATATGTAATAAAAAACTGCCGTTGCCAGGGCCTCAGATGCCGCTTTCCTGTCCTCTTTGAAACCGGGTATTTTTCATGAAACGTGGCAGATGCTTGAGCAGCAATGCGACTTTGCAACCCTAATGAGCGACAATGCGATTTTCGCTCATTAGGGTTGCTCGTCCATGCATTTCATGGACGGCTGCGTACGGTGGCTTTCGTCATTCATGTCGCTTTCCAGCGCATAGCTTCGATCACGACGGACTAGTGCTTTAACTTCACTGACACTTCGCGGAATAGCATAGTCTCATTGCCCTTCCCAACCCTGTTGCATGATCTTGTACCTGCCTGGGATACGACCACATGTCCCCATTTGTGATGAACCTCCTGCGCGTGGGAATTAACGTGCACGTAAAACCCAGCTTCACCTGTACGTACGTTGCAGTGGGGGGGGGGGGGGGAGGGGGACACAAAGCTGTCCAGCGGCCTTACTCGGCCATGCTGGCCTGCGTTTCAGAAATGGCGTGCAGTCTCTTCGCCTCAAGGTCTGGCTGACCATCAGCTGAGGCCGCGCGACCGACGCTACAACAACGTCGCCATGGGGAACGTGGGCGCCGTGTGAGACGCCAGTTGCCGGCCCAGCAGTTCATCTCTCCCGCTTCGTCCTTTCCCCGCGTGTTACGTCCCACGAGACGTCATGCGATGCGGTTCTTAACCAGCGAAGCGCCACTCATCCCTGCTTTTGTGGAGAGACATGTTGAAGCCATCGATGAGAAGGCAGTGAGTGCTTCAGCCCCGATTGCGGCGGGATTAAGCCCAGATTGCGGCGGGGATCAAGCCCCGATTGCGGCGGGGATTAAGCCCCGATTGCGGCGGGGATTAAGCCCTGATTGCGGCGGGGATTAAGCCCTGATTGCGGCGGGGATTAAGCCTGGGCCTCGCGTTCAAAGCGCCACTATTGCAAGGTTTTGGAACAACGCGCCAATAAAACCACGAAAATCGCGTCTTTGAGTTCTTGTCTCTCATCCTGCGACGCAGCCGTACTCTGCCGGGGTCATATACCGGCGGTTTGGCGTGGGACTCTTCCCAACGCTTTGACTGGGATAATGCGCAGCGCACACCCTTTCGCCATTGACCTGGGTTCACAAAAACCTAACTTTTTGTATGACTTTCCCATCACATGAACGGTCCAGTACGAACTATTCTACTCCATCTTGCGCCCCACATCATCTCAAGACACTGTAGCCTGTGTAACGCGCACTGCGTCACATACGACTGTTCAGCTAAGTACAGGAACAAGGTGAAGCGAATCAACAGACGTCATCACGAGAGGACCGTGCCATCGCGGGCGAATGTGCATTTTTTGCCACCTCGCACGATAAAACCGCCTGCGATGGCATGGAGAGGGATGGGGGGGGGGGAGGGGCGGGGCACAGCGAAGCGGGTAATGGGGCGCGTCATCCTGACAGGACTGGCGTCTGGACAAATTTTGACATGCACTGACATGTAAAAGTACTGTGAGGCAACAACAAGCAAACACATATCATCCTTTCACGTCACTTCCGCGGGTGAACAAAAGGTGGATGTGTCATTGTTTGGGAAATGGGGTTTTTCGGTACAGAATATGTACGCGTGTGTTGGTACGTCTTATCCCGCATCACCTTCCGTTGTTTTTTCTCACCGTGTTTTCCCGTCGTTTTTTATCGCTCCACAAATGGCACGTAATAGCTACGTGCGTGCGTGCGTGCGTGCGTGCGTGCGTGCGTGCGTGCGTGCGTGCGTGCGTGCGTGTGTGTGTGTGTGTGTGTGTGTGTGTGTGTGTCTGTGCAATGTCAGCTGGTATCAAATGCGAGGTCAAGGCACTTACCGCAAGGCAGTAATTTCAAAATTCAACTAAGCACACCAAATTACAGGGGCGCCAGAAGCAAACTTAACAACATTTCGGAAATACGCGTAGGAGATGCTCGCTTTTATCGCATATCACGACACGATGCGGGCGCGGAGACATCACCGGAGAATGGCTCGTGCAATGGGTTTATCAAAGCCCAGACCGGGTGGTCATCACGCCAGAGTGACAGGGACCGACGGCGCCCCCAGACCAACTTCCTTGCCCGATCCGCGGGCCGGAGGTGCCCTAAACGCAGCGCGCGCCAGACGGTCGTATATTTCAAACCGGCTGGGACCGGCGGACAGCACCACACGGCGGCGGCGGCCGACCGCTACGGAGTAGGGCGGCGGGCCGGGCCGAGCCGACACCCGCCTGCCCCCTGCCCCGACACCGACGCCGACACCCACCTGCCCCGACACCGGCGCCGACACCCGCCTGCCCCGACACCGACGCCGACGGCCACCGGCTGAGCTGGGGCCAGCCGGCGCCGGCAGGAACAGCACGCTCTCGCAGGCGCGCCGGCGACAGCAGCGGCCGGCGCCGAATCCCGACGAGCCCGGCCCCAACACTACAGAGAAAACGGCTACCAGCCAGAACAGAGGAACCAAACCGAAAACGTCAACACACTGAAACTGGGTCCACTGAACACTGATGTGTCACAGAGAAGCTGGCGGAACAGCGCGGCGCAGCGTCAGGACGACACCACTCAGGCCGAACGTGTCGGAAGACTGCGGCACGCAAATCAGTGTCATGCCGCGTGGTCAGCAGCACTCGGCCGGCAAAAAGAAATACGATGCTTCCTCGGAAAATGATTATGTTTTAAACAGAACGCAGCACGACTGAAACGCCAGCGCACCGCCCAGGGAAGCACGTCTTGAGAGCAGTATTTCGCAGTACGAGCAGTCGCACCGGCAATTCATAGCGCCACAAAATCAGCCCACTCAAATGACTCCAAAACATCAAACCAATACATCGTTTATCATTGTTAAGTGAACAATTTGAGCTAAATCATTCCTAACCCGTTTTCATAGGCCGCACATTCGGCGAAGCAAAAGCCGAGACGCTCAAATTCGTTCGCTCTCGTTGGATTCCACAGCCCTGGCGAGCCACGAGCACAACCACAGGTTCCCGCCGCCAGGCAGAGATGGCGCGCGCAGGTGGACGTCGCGCGGCGGCGCGGCGCGGCGCCGGCCCGGGGCGAGCCAAGGTCGGTTCCACCGCTCACATGTCCATCTCGAACTGAGGATCGTCTCCATCTGAAAAAAACGCCAGAAGTCAGCGGCGCCGAGTGCAGGCCATCACGCGCACGCCCGTACCGTCACTAACACGCCCTCAAAGCGAGCTGGCACGGGCTGGAGCGCCTCCGTCTCCGACCCTCATCACACCACCAACCAGAGAGACGTAAGGATATTGAACTGTCCATAAGACATATGTTGACACTAGTACAGAAACAGGCTGGTGCGGACCTGGGCTAACGCTGGGGTCTTCCTGCGTATTCTGATTTGTCTTCTTACATGCGAGCACAAAATCTCGATGTTCGTTTGAGTACGGACAAGGCAGCTAGTTGGAACTAAGAAATCGGACAACTCTCGCTACCACAGTGAATTTCGAGTGGCATGCACCGGACCCCGGTTTATCCTCGACCACTACCTTACTCGACTCCTGGATCGACCGTCGCACATTATTCCCACGGCTTTGGTTTTCGGTTTGCTAAGTGCGCCCGCATCCGCGACGATACCATCCCGCCGCGGCACAACGCGCGTCAAGGTGGCGGCCCCCGCATCCGGCAGGTGGAAAACAAAGGCGAGGCCCCCCAGACATCCGGAGAAGCCTGCCGGAGCGACAACCGGACATCCGGAGAAGCCTGCTGGAGCGACACCCGGACATACGGAGAAGTCTGCTGGAGCGACATCCGGACATACGGAGAAGCCTGCTGGAGCGACAACCGGACATCCGGAGAAGCCTGCTGGAGCGACACCCGGACATACGGAGAAGTCTGCTGGAGCGACACCCGTACTACGGAGAACCCTGCTGGAGCGACACCCGGACATCCGGAGAAGCCTGCTGGAGCGACACCCGGACATACGGAGAACCCTGCTGGAGCGACACCCGGACATCCGGAGAAGCCTGCTGGAGCGACACCCGGACATACGGAGAACCCTGCTGGAGCGACACCCGGACATCCGGAGAAGCCTGCTGGAGCGACACCCGGACATACGGAGAAGCCTGCTGGAGCGACACCCGGACATCCGGAGAAGCCTGCTGGAGCGACACCCGGACATACGGAGAACCCTGCTGGAGCGACACCCGGACATCCGGAGAAGCCTGCTGGAGCGACACCCGGACATCCGGAGAAGCCTGCTGGAGCGGTGCGGGATCCCCAGCCTCATGACTACTCCCACGGCCGCGTTCGATCAGTAGGGACGGGTTACCAGGTTCGAAAGGTTGACTGACGAGGCCCGTCTTCGAACGGGCGACGCAGCATGGGCAAGCGTTGGCAGCGGTTTTACTCGCGTGAACATGCCTACTCTGCCTGCTCTGACGCAGAGAGCATGACGATGTAAACTCAATAAATCGAGTAAATGGGTCAATGTACGAGTCTGGTGTGAATGCACGAGTCTGATGTAAATGTGCGAGTCTAAATGTATGAGTCTGGTGTAAATGTACGAGTCTAAATGCATGAGTCTGATGTAAAGGTACGGGCCTGATACAAATATACAGATATGATGTAAATGCACAAGTCTCATGTGAATGTACGAATATGACGTAAATGCACGAGTCTGACGCAAATGTACGAGTCTAATTCAACTGTGCGAGTCTCATGTAATACATAAGCCTGGTGTAGGAACACGAACACAATCACAAATCCTGAAACGTCCTCCGATTTTACATCGATCCCAATAGTTGGGCATGTGGTTCCTTCTCCAAATACAAAGCGGCCCAGTAACCACGTCTCGAGACAAGGAGCAATGATGGAACGACAAGCAAACGACTCTGGAATTACTGATTTCGGCCGCGCCCATTGGGACTCAGTCGTGCAACTATGGATGCCTCCATGAAATGTCATGCACCGAACAAATGTATAAATACCGAATGACTTAATAACCGAAATGTACGGGCCATTCACACATGACACACAGACAACCATTCAATCACCGGATGACAATCGATCACGCTTTTCAGAATTGGGATGACCGATGGCAACAGCCAGACACGTGGGTAACACAAACAGTCCTCCCAACCAGGCTTCGTCACCAATAGGACCCACCGCGGGACCCGGTTATCCGTGATCCGGGTTATCCGAGATCCGTGGCTGCGGGTCATACCACAGATCCTAAACTCAGGATCATACCAGAGATCCCCGCGCCGGATCATACCAAAGATCCTGGATTCCAGATCAGACCTGAAATGCTCGAGTACGAAGCAGACCTAAGATCCACATGACACGAGCACAGATCCTCGACTCCAGATCAGACCACTCCAGATCAGACCAGAGATGCCCGACTCTGAAGCAGACCTAAGCTCCACTATCCGAGCAGAGATAGTCGACTCCAGATTAGACCACTCCAGATCAGACCAGAGATGCCCGACTCCGAAGCAGACCTAAGATCCACATGATCAGAGCAGAGATCCTCGACTCCAGATCAGACCACTCCAGATCAGACCGGAGATGCCCGACTCCGAAGCAGACCTAAGATCCACATGACCCGAGCAGAGATCCTCGACTCCAGATCAGACCAGAGATTCCGACTCTGAAGCAGACCTAAGCTCCACTATCAGAGCAGAGATCCTCGACTCCAGATCGGACCACTCCAGATCAGACCAGAGATGCCCGACTCCGAAGCAGACCTAAGATCCACATGATCAGAGCAGAGATCCTCGACTCCAGATTAGACCAGAGATCCCGACTCCGAAGCAGACCTAAGATCCACATGATCAGAGCAGAGATCCTCGACTCCAGATCAGACCAGAGATCCACGGCTCCAAAGCTGACCTCGGATCCCCAGAATCAGAGCCGAAATGTCGTCGTCACTGACCACAACGGCTGTGAACCTGCTGCCAGCTGGGGCTGTGACTGAAGCTCAAAACGTACACTAAACTAACATGGCGCCTATGACGTGGCAGTGAAGGGCTGAACGGAACCGCACGGTCCGCATCATCGTCTTTGAAGTTCCGACCATGCTGTCGGCGGCTGTCCGCACAAAGACATGCCCCGATGTGTCACCTGGCTGACACCCCAGTATGACCACATACACACACACTGAATGCACGAAGACATAGCTATGTGTTACCCTTTCTTCCTTCCTTTCCTTTCCTTCTCTTGTGCTGCACAATGCCATTCTGGCACAACTAACCACGCCTGTGAATACGCTTCGGCAGCATTTCAGGCCGCTCTGTGACAAACAGAGCGCGCTGCTCCCCAGCCCTGATGCCAGAGCACTGCACAGGTCATCGGACATGACGGGTGCGTCACGGGGGTCCGCGTGACGGGTACGTCGCAGGGGTCAGCGCGACACGTCCCCCTCGGACAGGGCGGCCGGAACCGACCGCCCAGCTGCGCCCTGACGCCCCGGTGAGGCCACGCCGCCGCCGCCGCCGCTCGGGTCGAGCACACGTCGCCAAGGCCGCGCGCCAGCCGGGGAGGGCGCCGCGGGCCGCGCTGGCCCGCGCTGCCCCGCACTGGATCGCTGACGGCGCGGCTTACGCCGGCCGCGCCGTCACCTCCGCTCCCGACCGGCGGTGCGGCGGCTGGCGCGGCGCGCCGCCGGCGGACCCGGGGTCGGACGCGTCACGATGATTCAGCCGCTGCTGCCGGCGCCGGCCGCGCCGCCCCGCCCGGCCGCCGGCTGCTGGGCGTGAGGGGGGGGGGGGGGGGCGAGGGGCGCGGGCGACCGGCGCGGCGTCCGACGACCACGCCGGCATCAGCGGCCGCCGCGCGGCACCGGTCCACGCCAGTCGATGGAAGCCCTGTCTCAGTTCAGCACATCCAGCCCGCAGCCCGGCTCTGGCGCCAGCACCACTGCCGGAGGAGCTCGGGACAGACTGGAGATGGCCCTCGAGCCTGGTATCGACGTGGCTCCTGTCTCATCCGCACGGACCCGAAACTGCTGTAAACGATCCAGCACGCCGAAAAAAAATAATTTCCGAACTCCGTGTGCGCACTACGTTCTATGTGCTCACTGATGACAACGCGTCTGAAACGATAACATTGTTAAGTCTGTCCCCACCACCCGCAAAATCGGGAAAAGTTACGTCCCTCAAAGAAGAAAAAGACGCGACAAACCAAACGGCGACACTTGAACGACGGTGAAAGACATCGAGAGCCCCTTCCAGCTATCTCAAAACCGGTCACGAACGCCGGCCCGTCTGGGGGGCCGCCCCTGGGGAGCAGCCACGCCCACCGGGCCACCTGTCCGCGCACAGCGCGCAGTCCCATACCCCACGCAAGGCAGACGGCGTACGACAAAGCGCGGAGGGTGCCGATCTCACCGCTAGTCACCGTGCGGAACCGATGACGATGTCACAACCGAGAGCTGCCGCAGGCGCAGGCTGTTGAACAACCCCACGCGACTTCCCACACGACTTTCTTGCGTGCAAACGTGCAACTTCCTTGACCGGGCCCATATACGACGCGGCGTAAGGAAAGCCACAACCGGCCCCGGCCGCATTCACGGCCAAACGGTGACGAGGCAGAAGGAAGGGACGACAACGGCGCTAGACGACGGCCTCCGGTTCAGTCCGAAAGCACTGCACGGGAGTCGAAAAGGCCCGCTCCACTGGCGGCGAGGTGGGGGAGGGGGGAGGGGGAACGGAGCACCGAGCGGCAGACGGCAGAGCCCGCCCCACTAGCGGACAGGTGGGGTGGGCCCAAAACGGAGCACCGAGCGGCAGACGACGCGGCCTGCCCCACTGGCTAGGGGCCGCACCCACAGCTGGTCAGCAGGTGCGCACGTGCGGCAGGGTTCACCGCCGATGGAGGTCATACCCGACCAGCGAGGACAAACACAGCCGGCACGCGTCATTCGCACGAGGCGCCGCGTGAAGTAGACGCACAGCTGGGCACGCAGACTCCGTTACAACAGCTGCGTAAAGCGGGGCTTCCGCGTCCTCCGTTTACAACCGCCGTATGAATAACAGAACGGAGTCGTGAATTCACAGAATGGAACGGTCATGAATAACGGAAGGAGTCGTGAATACACAGAATGTAACGGTCATGAAGAACGGAACGGAGTCGTAATAACGCAGAATGTAACGGCCATGAATAACGGAGCGGAGTCGTGAATACACAGAATGGAACGATCATAAATGCCGGAACGGAGTCGTGAATACACAGAATTGGACAGTCATAAATAACGGAACGGAGTCGTGAATGCATAGAATGGAACGGTCATAAACAACGGAACGGAGTCATGAATACACAGAATGGAACGGTCATGAAGAACGGAACGGAGTCGTGCCGACGGGTGGGGTCTCGACGGCGTGTGTTGCGACCAGGCGTGACGAGAGGGGGAGGGACACGGGGAGCTATGGTCGATCGAAGCCACGCTCATGGGACGCTCCTGATGCATCAGGAACTCGCTGGCGAGTTTCGACAGAGCAGGACACCACACCGTGATGCAGCAAAACGCCCGAATTAACTGTCCGTCGCTGCTGGTGCTGCTGGTGCTGCTGCCGCTCCGCCCGTACTCGAGAGCGAGTGGTCGTCACGACCCCCTCCCTCCCCCCCCCCCCGGCACAGCTCCCTCCCGTCACACCGCGGCGGGCCGTCCGCACTGCGGACGAGTCGTGTGACGAATCACGTGACGAACGGGTGACGAGCCTTCGACGAGCTTGTGACGCGCCGTGTGACGAGCTTGTAACGAGCGTGACAAGCCGTGTGACGAGCCGTGTGACGAGACAAGTTGTGTGACGAGCATGGCGAGCCATGTGACGAGCTTGTGACGAACCGTGCCTCTACACGAGCCTCGTTCCCAGCCACTGAGTCACACCGCTCAATACCAGACGCCCACGAAGAGTCAGAGTTTTCCTTCAGGATATCGGCTGACAGAGGCAACTTTCCCTTGGTCCAGCAACAAGAAACCATTGAGGTTTACATCCCGACATTGGATCGGGCTGTTAAGCTCAACACTAGGGCATTGTCGGAAAAAACGCGATGCCTGAAACGACTGTCAATACCAGATCCCTGCCGGATCCCTCCAGCTCCTGCCACCGTTCTTAGACATGATAATAAATACTCCGTCACTGGTTTATAAACAAAACTTGATTCTACCATTATAATGCAATTACTCGTGGAAACCCAACGGCGAGGCGATTTCTAAGGTCATGCTCCAAACACGGCAGCTGTAGCGTTGACTACGTGATCCGAAGTCGTCTCCGTGGGTTGTCAAGACAAAAAAAAACACACACACACACACACACGCATACACACTTTTTCGCAATCCTTCTGACTACCTTGTCGTCCTCCACGAGACATATTTTGGTGGTAACTTATTCTTAAGTTGATCTATTTAATAGGCCCCCTCAAGCAGAACCAACAATGTGGTCAGAATCATGCGAAGAACACTGCATTGTTATCATAATATAACGTGGAGAAACCCAAGCAAAATATAACCTGAACGATACCTGCCACATAAAATGCGCGATTACGATCTGTCGTCGAAACGCGATATTAAGTGCACGCACGTATGCACGCACGCACACACGCACGCACGCATATCATCGTCAGCCCGCCTGAACAACGCATCCGAAGGCGCGCCAGTATTGAGCAGCCGACTGCAACAGCTGACTGCATCAACAGTTGACTGCAGCAGCAGCTGACTGCGCTCACCGTGATGGGCTTTGTCGCCGGCGGCGGCGGCGCCGTCGGGCGGCGGCGAGCCGGAGCCGGCGGCCGACTTCAGCGGCGGATCGCCCGGCAGCTTGGTCACGCCCGGCACGTGCGCCATGGCCGCCGGCGGCGTGCGGGCCAGCGGCGAGTCGCGCAGCGCCTTCAGAAACTGGCCCGTGTACACGATACGGGTGCCTGCAACGGAGCGGGGCGCCGCGTCACACACACGGACAGGCCCGGTCGCAGCACGTGGAGGCAGTCCGGCACCTGACCGGCATCAGGACGGGTGGGGGAGCGAAGCGTGTGTGTGTGTGTGTCATTGGGGCTTTACGACGCACTCAGCTGCTGAGGCTATATGGCGTCGCCTGCCTCCCACCCTGGCAGGAAGGGCGGGCACCGCGGGGAATCGAACCCCGTACCTCTGGTTTTACAGACGCGCAGTGGGGGGAGCGAAGCGACCCCACCCGTTCATTTGTTCGGCCGCCGTTCACTACCCGCCGTTCGTTCATCTGCACGTGGGCAACGCGGCCGTCGGACGGCCGCCGCAGGGAAGACTTCCCGGGCGCTGGGTCATTGCGAGTGTGATGGGGGGGGGGGGGGGGTGGGGGATGGAGGAGGATGGACGGGGTGTGGTCATGCGCCCACGCGCTAGCACTTTACTGTGGTGACGCGGCGCAGGCGTTGCGCAGTTTTCCAAAGACAAGTTCACTTTGTCTTGCTGTTGTATTAGGCAAAAGGGTGGAGCTTAACTTCACTGCAGTTAACACGGCGGCTTTCGAGCGCAGACTGGCACAGTTCACACGGTGGCATTGGAGTGAAGACTGGCACATTTAACACGGCGGCATTCGAGCGCAGACTGGCACAGTTAACGGCGGCTTTCGGGTAAGGACGTCTCCAATTAACACGGCGGCTTTCGAGAGATGACTGGCCCAGTTAACACGGCGCCTTTCGGAAGAAGACTGGCCCGGTTAACGGGGCGCCTTTCGAAAGAAGATTGGCCCGGCGCACAGAGCCGGTCGGCAGCGGGGTGGTTTTGCTGGTGTGCGGTTGTGTGACATTCAAGCATGATTCGTCGGTACGCGTTAGCACGGCTGTACACACGATGCCGACGCTGCCTGCGGCGGTCCCCTCGGTTCCGCCGGCCGAGTCGGCGTCAGCGGACAGCACCAGTCGGCGTCAGCGGACAGCACCAGTCAGCGTCAGCGGACAGCACCAGTCGGCGTCAGCGGACAGCACCAGTCGGCGGCAGCGGACAGCACCACAGGGCCAACGCTGTACGCATGATCGCCGATAGCCTTCTGGCCAGCACCCAGACGAAAACCAGCGCTCAGCGCCGCACGACTCAGCGCGGCGCTGGCGCGTGAACCGAGTGCTCCGAGTCGCGTCTTCCCCACGAGCTGAGGAGAAGGGGGAGGGGGGGGGACCGGACGTCTGTAGCGGCCGTGAAGGGTCAGCCCGAGCCGGTGTCGGCCATCAAACGGCCCGGATGTGTCATCGATACCGATACCGGCCAGGATGTGTCACCGATACCGATACCGGCCGGATGTGCCACCGATACCGATACCGGCCCGGATGTGTCATCGATACCGATACTGGCCCGGATGCGTCACCGATACCGATACCGGCCCGGATGTGTCATCGATACCGATACTGGCCCGGATGCGTCACCGATACCGATCCGAATGTGTCACCGATACCGATACTGCCCCGGATGTGTCACCGATACCGATACCGGCCCGGATGTGTCATCGATACCGATACTGGCCTGGATGTGCCACCGATACCGATACTGGTCCGAATGTGTCACCGATACCGATACCGGCCCGGATGTGTCATCGATACCGATACTGGCCTGGATGTGTCACCGATACCGATACTGGTCCGAATGTGTCACCGATACCGATACTGCCCCGGATGTGTCACCGATACCGATACTGGTCCGAAGGTGTCACCGATACCGGCCGGACGTATCACCTATATCGATACCAACCCAGATGTGTCACGGACACCGGTACCGGCCGGATGTGTCACCGACACAGACGGACGCCGAGGCGGTCAGCTGGAGGAGCAGCTCCCCGGTGACCCGGTGACCCCTGACCCGGCGCGACAGGTCGCGGCGGTGCCCGGCCGACCGCGTCCGGTCTACATCAACACTGCACACTCCACACAAACACACATCGGGCAGGTCAGGTCCCCGGCCGGCACAGCACCCTCCATAAAATATACACGGCAAAAAATATCAAACAGACGACTATACCCCATGCACCCTAATGCTACGAGAATCACTTGCGTTAGGATGGTCAGCTGTGTTTCAAGGGCAAACGTTCCGATTTGTGTACATGGCTTAGAGGTGTCGGAGAGCGTATTCCAACAGCAGCGTGGTAACAGTTTGGAGACGACAGTCTCAGAGACCATCTCGCCCCCCCCCCCCCCCAACCCCCACCCCCAGCTCCAGTCCTGGGGCCAGGCCAGCCGGGCTGGCAGGAACAACCACGTCCGGCGATGACGTCGCCGAATCATCCACACACTTCAGCGGGGGGAGAGCAATCGATGTACGAAATTGGTGTCCATCTGCGGTGTTGTTCTTCCGCGCAGTCTGCAGGCCATATGGCAGCGATGTAGGGATCAAATTCACAAAAATTGGCGACAATGCACAAAACGTGGAGACGAGATTTCCCCAAGACATATGGAGGAGAATGGGCATGGCTTCACATCAACGGTAGCTTCGTAGATTAAGTTGTGGGCCGAACAGTGCAAGGTTTTGGAGGGCTGAGAGGCGAAAAATGGCGAAACCCACCCCAAAATATCCTAACGAACTGGGAACTCTTCGGATCGGACTGCACGGAGCGCGCCTGCTTCAGATCGGTTGGTCTTTTCTCCCAAGCTGATCCATAACAAAATTCAGGGCCTCAGCTTTGCGAACTGATTGCAGAGCCGGGGGTTCGTAATCCCGCGCTGTACGGTCCCTAAAACCGACCGGCAAATGATTCGGCCGAAGTTCAGAGCTAGGCCACCGAAATTGAGCGCCATGTCTCTACGCACATAGCTCATGTCCTTCATGAATCACGCTACCTGACCCGTGGAATATCAACGGACCTGACCCAGCTGCATCAGTAAGTCCGCAGCGGAACCGCAGCCGCTATCGTGCGCGCGCGGTGCGGAAGTCCTCGCTTCCGCGCTTGTCGATCTGTTGTCCAGCCCGACACAGCCGGCCAGCCGGGTCAGCACGTGCAGGCGCCGTCAGAGGCGCGCGCCGGCGCCAGTCTGTGCGCGCACGCGGCTAGCTGACGGGCCGGCCGCGCCTGCCGCCTGCCGCACTTCTGCGCCGCTGCTGACGCACGTGCGGTGCCGCGCCTCAGCAGCGGCGGCCGACGCGGCAGGCGGGCCTGTGAGTCGCCCAGGTCGCTGAACATGACCGAGGCCGAGCGGCGCAGACCTGCCGGCGCCCTGGAACTGCCGGTGACCTGGACCTGCCGGTGACCTGGACCTGCCGGCGCCCTGGACCTGCCGACGGCACAGCCGGGAGCCGCACTCGATTGGAGGGCCTGCAGTCCCGGCTCACTAAGGGCTGGCCATGAGACGTGGCCGACGACGGCTGATGAGTCGGCACAGCACACTCAGCACACGCTGTGGTAGGCGGAGAGTCGCCTTGGAAGTCCAGTGAACGTCCACTCCGGGACCTCACACCCATTCTGGGAACCCAGAGCGGTCCCGCTCCTGGACTCTGGCCAGAGCTCACTCCGTGACCCAGTAAAAACCTGCTCAGCAACCTTGCAGGGCGTCACTCTGCACCTAGTGAAAGTTCATTTCGCACCCAGTGAGGGTGAGCGATAGTCCAACCCAGAACCCGAGCCCCACTCCGGAACCATGTGAACTCCACTCCGGGACTATGTGAACTCCACTCCGGGACCATGCCAACTCCACTCCGGGACCATGTGATCTCCATCCCGGGACCGTGTGCACTCCATCCCGGGAGCGTGTGAGCTCCACTCCGGAACCATGCCAACTCCACTCCGGGACCATGTGAACCCTCCTCCGGTACCATGCGAACTCCATTCCGGGACGATGTGAACGCCATTCCGGGATCCGAATCCGGGGCCCAGTACGGACCAGTTCGAGGGGCGCAGCAACAGCAGGCCACCTTCCCTCGGCGGGGCTACACAGGCCGTCTGCACGCCGACAGCCCCGGCTAATCTAAACAAACCGCACACACGATGCTCGCCAAGGTCAACGACCGCTGCCTGGCGGGGCAATGACCCCCGCTGGCGGCGTGCTCAGACGAGCCGTGGCAGCGAGGACGCATCAGACATCACCAGGATTACTGCGGTCAGGACTTTTTCAGCAACAACACCGAGCCGGCTCAGTGTCAGGACTCCCTGGCAGACGCCACAGCAGCGGGCGAAGAGGACACGCGCGACAACAAACGCGGCGGAGGGCGGCAAGCTCGATGTGAGGTGTCCTCACTTGTTCGTGGCAGGGACGGGGAGGGGGGGTTGGAGTCAATAACTGTACAACGCTGGCCGCGCCTCTGCTGGCAGCATTGCACTCATCCCCCCCACCCCGCCGACAGCTCAGCTTAGCCTCGCCAGCTCACGGTCCGACGGGTTGTCCGACAACCCCGACCGCGCGCGTTCCATGAAGTCTCGAGTTGAGCCGCAGAGGAACCACTTCGGTGACACGTTTGCTCTTCTTTGTGAGAAGTGGAGTGGTATTTTGTGCTGCTGCCTTGAAGCTGAAGCCCTGACAGAGCGCGTCGTATCTGATACCGAGTCTCGAACGGTCCGTCGCGGCCGGAGGAGCGGCCAGCCGGCCCGATCGGCATCACAGCGCCCGCCCCGCCCCCCCCCCCCCTCCGGTGGAGCTGGCTAGCGCCCCTCCCCTGGCGATCCCAGCGTGGGCGGCGCCCCTGTCCTGCGCCGCGAAGGCGGCGCCCGGCGCCCGGCGGTCGCTGCGTCACCGCCGCCGGTCGCCCTGCGCTGCGCCGGCGCCCCGCGGCTCAGCCCGGTCACCTTGGCAGACGCTCCGGCCGCCGCGGCCGACCGGCTGGCCCGCTGCGCCCCGGCCGCGTGTCCCGGCCGCCCCAGCAGGCTGGCGGCTCAGACGGCGCTGGGTACGGCCGCCGTCGAGGCCCGCCCCCACCCCCGCTCCGCCCGCCCCGCCCCGCCCGGTCACGTTCGCCGTCCGGCGCCCTCGACACACTCCGCCTCACATTCGTCAGCTCCCTCCCTCCCCCGCCTCCACCACCCCAGCTGGCGCCGGCCGCACGAGGCGGGACGGTAGGAGGGGAGGGGGGCAGATGGCGCCACCTGTGCCCGGTTCAGACCTGCGCAGCGTTCACGCCAGGCACGTGGGCCGGCGGGTGGTGGGGGGGGGGGGGGGGGGGAAGGCGACTAACAGCCACTTGGCGGGTGGCGCCAGGATCAGGCGACCTAAAACGTCGCCCTCAAGGTCGTGGGATACGCAAGCACTAAAAACAAACCGACACGCGTCAGACGAGATGTTGAGGTTTCCTTCAGCATATTGTCGCTATCTCCTTTCCCACACCAACTGATGCCGCAAGATCCCTTACGCCTTGACTGGAACCTTGCCTTGAAAGTCGAGGATGTAGACGTGTTTTACAAGCCCACGAAAGTTGGAGGTGCAAACGTGCTTTGTAAGCTCACAATTACCGCGCGGCGTCACAGGCTCAGTGGTCCTACAGCGGCTGTGATGCAGCTGTTTTCCCCCTGTAACAACACAGTTCCGCTCCGGCCCGGTTCCGAGCGCGTGCCTCGTGTAGGACGCGCGCTCACCCTAACAGCGCGGTGTCCATGTGACACTGTTGCCCCAGGGGCGCCACCAGGGTTGACGCCGAGGGAGGCGGGAGGGGGGAGGGGGTCAACGCTCAGTCACTCATGTCGCTGGTCAAATGACACTGGACCGAACGGGGATCGGACAACATATAACTTTGGGCTTGAAAATGATTTAGCGCCCGGACTGGTGACTTCGTCAAAGCAGCTAAGCGAGCAAGAAAATAGCGTTCGATATTCACGTTGTCATGACCTGTGACCCATGACCACTGTTTCCATTGGCTGTTCCCAGTCGTCGAACAACACACTTGAGTACGTCAAGGGCATGGGGACCACGAGGCACCAGGTGGCAGGAGCGGGTAACACGTCCCAAATCGCACTTGATCCGGAGAGCACACAGAACTGACACGACATGCGACAGGCAGCCGCGCAGATAGGCAGACAGGCAGCCGCGCAGATAGGCAGACAGGCCGCCGCGCCAACGCTGGCCATCATGCTAGCTGACGGGCGGGAGCGTGGCGAGAGGGGGGGGGGGGGGAGGCTGGTATCGGGGTACGGCTGCCCATAACGGCGCCTCAAGAACCGGGCTATCTCAGCCTATCGCCACACCCAGTCTCGGAATACGGCGGCTCACGGCCTTTCAGTAGCGTTGCATCAGCCAGCCACCAGCTACCACTGATACTAGGGAGACACGGAGCGGCGCCGAGGGACGAAGAAATGTCTCCCACGCGGAGGGGGGGCTGCGTCCGAAGACACGGATGGCGCCGGCGAGCGGCAAAGCAGGGGAGGAAGGGGCGAGGAAGGGGAAGAGGTAGAGAGAGAGAGAGAGAGAGAGAGAGGGGGGGAAGGAGGGAGGAGGGAGGGAGGGAGGGAGAAAGGGAAAAAGGAAGTGAGGGAGACGAGGGAGTGAGAGACGAGACGAGACGAGACGAGACGAGACGAGACGAGACGAGACGAGACGAGACGAGACGAGACGAGACGAGACGAGACGTGACGGGACGAGGCGAGGCGAGGCGAGGCGAGGCGAGGCGAGGCGAGGTGAGGTGAGACGAGACAAGAGACAAGAGACAAGATACAGGAGACTAAAGACTAGAGGCGAGAGACGAGAGACGAGAGACGAGAGACGAGAGACGAGAGACGAGAGACGAGAGACGAGAGACGAGAGACGAGAGACGACAGACGAGAGACGAGAGGCGAGTGACAAGAGAGACGAGAGACGAATACAGACACAGAGAAAGAGATAGGGACGAGGAGGAGTGGGAAGACAACTGCGGTCACGAGGGGCCATCCGCCACACTACCCCACCACTTACGCCGAGCACTGCGGGTTGGATCAAGCCATTTGCCCTTCCTAGCGATTGCAATAGCAAGATCGATTGCGCCCTTTGCCGACCGACTTCGATGAACAGCAAACCGAGAGCGCGCCGTCCTTGATCCGAACCAAACAGCCCAAGGCAGCCGATACATACAGCATAACAAAAACAATTTCTGGCATCAGAATTCGCTACGCAATCCCGCGTTCAGCACTGCCAGGTACCCAGAATTTTGCTTTCCAAACCGCAGCGCTCCGCTGGCCCCGTGTCCAGCCGCCTTCGGTCCGACCCGACAGCACATCGCACACACATCGCCGAACACGGTCGGCCAGCGCATGGCGGCGACGGAGCCATGCACTGAGCCGCCCACTACATGTCCAGTTGCCGTGAACCAGGCAGACACGTTGCGAAAGCGGGATTTGCGGAGAGCAGGCCGGCTCCAGTGATGGAGTACCGTTAGAGCCGCCAGCTCCCTGCACGCTTCTACCAGCCCCCAAGCCTCTGTGCAGTGTGCACGTTCCCGTCCTCCCCCCCCCCCCCCCCCCGCCTCGCATTATGGGGCATGGGATCAGCCAGGGGAGTGGGCCTTCTCCCATCCGCCCATCCATCCATATTCCACACCAGTAGTCGCCTGTATCAACTGGCGCCAGAGTTCAGTCGTGGTTCAGCATGGTTCAGCATGGTTCAGCATGGTTCATCCCTCGGGTATCGTCACGCCGCGTCCGCCGCCAGCGCGGCGCCGGCCCGGCGCGCCGCGGCTGCAGCCGCCCGCCCGCCGTCTGCCGTCTGGACGGACGGCGGGTGGCAGACGGCCGGCCGCCGCCAGCACCGTCAGCACCGG
>NW_023595962.1:2895869-2909624 GCF_011947565.3 Pollicipes pollicipes
GCGATCCGCCGCTGAAGTCGGCCGCCGGCTCCGGCTCGCCGCCGCCCGACGGCGCCGCCGCCGCCGCGACAAAGCCCATCACGGTGAGCGCAGTCAGCTGCTGATGCGGCGAGCTGCTGCTGCAGTCAGCTGTTGATGCAGTCAGCTGTTGCAGTCGGCTGCTCAATACTGGCGCGCCTTCGGACGCGTTGTTCAGGCGGGCCGACGATGATGTGCGTGCGTGCGTGCGTGCGTGCGTGCGTGCGTGCGTGCGTGCGTGCGTGCGTGCGTGCATGCTGCGTGCTCGCGTGCATTTAGTATCACGTCTCGACGACAGATAGTAATCGCGCATTTTATGGGGCAGTTATCGTTCAGGTTATATTTTGCTTGGCTTTCTTCGCGTTCTATTAATATAACAATGCAGTGTTCTTCGCATGATTCTAAACACCTTGTTGGCTCTGTTTGAGGGGATTTATTAAATAGATCAACTCAAGAATAAATTACCACCAAAATATGTCTCGTGAAGGACGACAAGGTAGTCTGAAGGATTGCGAAAAAAGTGTGTATGTGTGTGTGTGTGTGTTTTTTTTTTGTCTTGACAACCCACGGAGCCGACCTCGGAACACGTAGTCAACGCTGCGGCTGCCGTGTTTGGAGCATGACCTTAGAAATCGCCTCGCCGTTGTGTTTTCACGAGTAATTGCATTATAATGGTAGAATCAAGTTTTGTTTATAGACCAGTGACGGAGTATTTATGATCATGTCCAAGAACGGTGGCAGGAGCTGAAGGGATCCGGTAGGGATCCGGTAGGGATCTGGTGTTGACAGTGGTTTCTGGCATCGCGTTTTTTCCGACAATGCCCTAGTGTTGAGCTTAACAGCCCGATCCAATGTCGGGATGTAGACCTCAATGGTTTCTTGTTGCTGGACCAAGGGACAGTTGCCTCTGTCAGCCGATATCCTGAAGGAAAACTCTGACTCTTCGTGGGCGTCTGGTATTGAGCGGTGTGACTCAGTGGCTGGTAACGAGGCTCGTGTAGAGGCACGGTTCGTCACAAGCTCGTCACATGGCTCGCCATGCTCGCCACACAACTTGGCTCGTCACACGGCTCGTCACACGGCTTGTCACGCTCGTTACAAGCTCGTCACACGGCGTGTCACAAGTTCGTCAAAGGCTCGTCACCCGTTCGTCACATGATTCGTCACACGACTCGTCCGCAGTGCGGACGGCCCGCCGCGGTGTGACGGGAGGGAGCTGTGCCGGGGGGGGGGGGAGGGAGGGGTCGTGACGACCACTCGCTCTCGAGTACGGGCGGAGCGGCAGCAGCACCAGCAGCACCAGCAGCGACGGACAGTTAATTCGGGCGTTTTGCTGCATCACGGTGTGGTGTCCTGCTCTGTCGAACTTCGCCAGCGAGTTCCTGATGCATCAGGAGCGTCCCATGAGCGTGGCTTCGATCGACCATAGCTCCCCGTGTCCCTCCCCCTCGTCACGCCTGGTCGCAACACACGCCGTCGAGACCCCACCCCGGCACGACTCCGTTCCGTTCTTCATGACCGTTCCATTCTGTGTATTCATGACTCCGTTCCGTTTTTATGACCGTTCCATTCTATGCATTCACGACTCCGTTCCGTTATTTATGACTGTCCAATTCTGTGTATTCACGACTCCGTTCCGGCATTTATGATCGTTCCATTCTGTGTATTCACGACTCCGCTCCGTTATTCATGGCCGTTACATTCTGCGTTATTACGACTCCGTTCCGTTCTTCATGACCGTTACATTCTGTGTATTCACGACTCCTTCCGTTATTCATGACCGTTCCATTCTGTGAATTCACGACTCCGTTCTGTTATTCATACGGCGGTTGTAAACGGAGGACGCGGAAGCCCCGCTTTACGCAGCTGTTGTAACGGAGTCTGCGTGCCCAGCTGTGCGTCTACTTCACGCAGCGCCTCGTGCGAATGACGCGTGCCGGCTGTGTTTGTCCTCGCCGGTCGGGCATGACCTCCATCGGCGGCGAACCCTGCCGCACGTGCGCACCTGCTGACCAGCTGTGGGTGCGGCCCCTAGCCAGTGGGGCAGGCCGCGTCGTCTGCCGCTCGGTGCTCCGTTTTGGGCCCACCCCACCTGTCCGCTAGTGGGGCGGGCTCTGCCGTCTGCCGCTCGGTGCTCCGTTCCCCCTCCCCCTCCCCCACCTCGCCGCCAGTGGAGCGGGCCTTTTCGACTCCCGTGCAGTGCTTTCGGACTGAACCGGAGGCCGTCGTCTAGCGCCGTTGTCGTCCCTTCCTTCTGCCTCGTCACCGTTTGGCCGTGAATGCGGCCGGGGCCGGTTGTGGCTTTCCTTACGCCGCGTCGTATATGGGCCCGGTCAAGGAAGTTGCACGTTTGCACGCAAGAAAGTCGTGTGGGAAGTCGCGTGGGGTTGTTCAACAGACTGCGCCTGCGGTAGCTCTCGGTTGTGACATCGTCATCGGTTCCGCACGGTGACCGCGGTGAGATCGGCGCCCTCCGCGCTTTGTCGTACGCCGTCTGCCTTGCGTGGGGTATGGGACTGCGCGCTGTGCGCGGACAGGTGGCCCGGTGGGCGTGGCTGCTCCCCAGGGGCGGCCCCCCCAGACGGGCCCGTTCGTGACCGGTTTTGAGATAGCTGGAAGGGGCTCTCGATGTCTTTCACCGTCGTTCAAGTGTCGCCGTATGGTTTGTCGCGTCTTTTTCTTCTTTGAGGGACGTAACTTTTCCCGATTTGCGGGTGTGGGGACAGACTTAACAATGTTATCGTTTCAGACGCGTTGTCATCAGTGAGCACATAGAACGTAGTGCGCACACGGAGTTCGGAAATTATTTTTTTCCGGCGTGCTGGATCGTTTACAGCAGTTTCGGGTCCGTGCGGATGAGACAGGAGCCACGTCGATACCAGGCTCGAGAGCCATCTCCAGTCTGTCGCGAGCTCCTCCGGCAGTGGTGCTGGCGCCAGAGCCGGGCTGCGGGCTGGATGTGCTGAACTGAGACAGGGCTTCCATCGACTGGCGCGGGCCGGTGCCGCGCGGCGGCCGCTGATGCCGGCGTGGTCGTCGGACGCCGCGCCGGTCGCCCGCGCCCCTCGCCCCCCCCCCCCCTCACGCCCAGCAGCCGGCGGCCGGGCGGGGCGGCGCGGCCGGCGCCGGCAGCAGCGGCTGAATCATCGTGACGCGTCCGACCCCGGGTCCGCCGGCGGCGCGCCGCGCCAGCCGCCGCACCGCCGGTCGGGAGCGGAGGTGACGGCGCGGCCGGCGTAAGCCGCGCCGTCAGCGATCCAGTGCGGGGCAGCGCGGGCCAGCGCGGCCCGCGGCGCCCTCCCCGGCTGGCGCGCGGCCTTGGCGACGTGTGCTCGACCCGAGCGGCGGCGGCGGCGGCGGCCTCACCGGGGCGTCAGGCTCAGCTGGGCGGTCGGTTCCGGCCGCCCTGTCCGAGGGGGACGTGTCGCGCTGACCCCTGCGACGTACCCGTCACGCGGACCCCCGTGACGCACCCGTCATGTCCGATGACCTGTGCAGTGCTCTGGCATCAGGGCTGGGGAGCAGCGCGCTCTGTTTGTCACAGAGCGGCCTGAAATGCTGCCGAAGCGTATTCACAGGCGTGGTTAGTTGTGCCAGAATGGCATTGTGCAGCACAAGAGAAGGAAAGGAAAGGAAGGAAGAAAGGGTAACACATAGCTATGTCTTCGTGCATTCAGTGTGTGTGTATGTGGTCATACTGGGGTGTCAGCCAGGTGACACATCGGGGCATGTCTTTGTGCGGACAGCCGCCGACAGCATGGTCGGAACTTCAAAGACGATGATGCGGGAACCGTGCGGTCCCGTTCAGCCCTTCACTGCCACGTCATAGGCGCCATGTTAGTTTAGTGTACGTTTTGAGCTTCAGTCACAGCCCCAGCTGGCAGAACAGGTTCACAGCCGTTGTGGTCAGTGACGACGACATTTCGGCTCTGATTCTGGGGATCCGAGGTCAGCTTGGAGCCGTGGATCTCTGGTCTGATCTGGAGTCGAGGATCTCTGCTCTGATCATGTGGATCTTAGGTCTGCTCGGAGTCGGGATCTCTGGTCTAATCTGGAGTCGAGGATCTCTGCTCTTGATCATGTGGATCTTGGTCTGCTTCGGAGTCGGGCATCTCTGGTCTGATCTGGAGTGGTCCGATCTGGAGTCGAGGATCTCTGCTCTGATAGTGGAAGCTTAGGTCTGCTTCAGAGTCGGAATCTCTGGTCTGATCTGGATCGAGGATCTCTGCTCGGTCATGTGGATCTTAGGTCTGCTTCGGATTCGGGCATCTCCGGTCTGATCTGGAGTGGTCTGATCTGGAGTCGAGGATCTCTGCTCTGATCATGTGGATCTTAGGTCTGCTTCGGAGTCGGGCATCTCTGGTCTGATCTGGAGTGGTCTAATCTGGAGTCGACTATCTCTGCTCGGATAGTGGAGCTTAGGTCTGCTTCAGAGTCGGGTATCTCTGGTTCTGATCTGGAGTGGTCTGATCTGGAGTCGAGGAGTTGTGCTCGTGTCATGTGGAGCTTAGGTCTGCTTCGTACTCGAGCATTTCAGGTTCTGATCTGGAATCCAGGGATCTTTGGTATGATCCGGCGGCGGGGATCTCTGGTATTATCCTGAGTTTAGGATCTGTGGTATGACCCGCAGCCACGGATCTCGGATAACCCGGATCACGGATAACCGGGTCCGCGGTGGGTCCTATTGGTGACGAAGCCTGGTTGGGAGGACTGTTTGTGTTACCCACGTGTCTGGCTGTTGCCATCGGTCATCCCAATTCTGAAAAGCGTGATCGATTGTCATCCGGTGATTGAATGGTTGTCTGTGTGTCATGTGTGAATGGCCCGTACATTTCGGTTATTAAGTCATTCGGTATTTATACATTTGTTCGGTGCATGACATTTCATGGAGGCATCCATAGTCGCACGACTGAGTCCCAATGGGCGCGGCCGAAATCAGTAATTCCAGAGTCGTTTGCTTGTCGTTCCATCATTGCTCCTTGTCTCGAGACGTGGTTACTGGGCCGCTTTGTATTTGGAGAAGGAACCACATGCCCAACTATTGGGATCGATGTAAAATCGGAGGACGTTTCAGGATTTGTGATTATGTTCGTGCTTCTACACCAGGCTTATGTATTACATGAGACTCGCACAGTTGAATTAGACTCGTACATTTGCGTCAGACTCGTGCATTTACGTCATATTCGTACATTCACATGAGACTTGTGCATTTACATCATATCTGTATATTTGTATCAGGCCCGTACCTTTACATCAGACTCATGCATTTAGACTCGTACATTTACACCAGACTCATACATTTAGACTCGCACATTTACATCAGACTCGTGCATTCACACCAGACTCGTACATTGACCCATTTACTCGATTTATTGAGTTTTACATCGTCATGCTCTCTGCGTCAGAGCAGGCAGAGTAGCATGTTCACGCGAGTAAAACCGCTGCCAACGCTTGCCCATGCTGCGTCGCCCGTTCGAAGACGGGCCTCGTCAGTCAACCTTTCGAACCTGGTAACCCGTCCCTACTGATCGAACGCGGCCGTGGGAGTAGTCATGAGGCTGGGATCCCGCACCGCTCCAGCAGGCTTCTCCGGATGTCCGGGTGTCGCTCCAGCAGGCTTCTCCGGATGTCCGGGTGTCGCTCCAGCAGGGTTCTCCGTATGTCCGGGTGTCGCTCCAGCAGGCTTCTCCGGATGTCCGGGTGTCGCTCCAGCAGGCTTCTCCGTATGTCCGGGTGTCGCTCCAGCAGGCTTCTCCGGATGTCCGGGTGTCGCTCCAGCAGGGTTCTCCGTATGTCCGGGTGTCGCTCCAGCAGGCTTCTCCGGATGTCCGGGTGTCGCTCCAGCAGGGTTCTCCGTATGTCCGGGTGTCGCTCCAGCAGGCTTCTCCGGATGTCCGGGTGTCGCTCCAGCAGGGTTCTCCGTATGTACGGGTGTCGCTCCAGCAGACTTCTCCGTATGTCCGGGTGTCGCTCCAGCAGGCTTCTCCGGATGTCCGGTTGTCGCTCCAGCAGGCTTCTCCGTATGTCCGGATGTCGCTCCAGCAGACTTCTCCGTATGTCCGGGTGTCGCTCCAGCAGGCTTCTCCGGATGTCCGGTTGTCGCTCCGGCAGGCTTCTCCGGATGTCTGGGCGGGGCCTCGCCTTTGTTTTCCACCTGCCGGATGCGGGGGGGCCGCCACCTTGACGCCGCGTTGTGCCGCGGCGGGATGGTATCGTCGCGGATGCGGCGCACTTAGCAAAACCGAAAACCAAAGCCGTGGGAAATAATGTGCGACGGTCGATCCAGGAGTCGAGTAAGGTAGGTGGTCGAGGGATAAACCGGGGTCCGATGCATGCCACTCCGAAATTCACTGTGGTAGCGAGAGTTGTCCGATTCTTAGTTCCAACTAGCTGCCTTGTCCGTACTCAAACGAACATCGAGATTTTGTGCTCGCATGTAAGAAGACAAATCAGAATACGCAGGAAGACCCCAGCGTTAGCCCAGGTCCGCACCAGCCTGTTCCTGTACTAGTGTCAACATAATGTCTTATGGACAGTTCAATATCCTTACGTCTCTCTGGTTGGTGGTGTGATGAGGGTCGGAGACGGAGGCGCTCCAGCCCGTGCCAGCTCGCTTTGAGGGCGTGTTAGTGACGGTACGGGCGTGCGCGTGATGGCCTGCACTCGGCGCCGCTGACTTCCTGGCGTTTTTTTTCAGATGGAGACGATCCTCAGTTCGAGATGGACATGTGAGCGGTGGAACCGACCTTGGCTCGCCCCGGAGCCGGCGCCGCGCCGCGCCGCCGCGCGACGTCCACCTGCGCGGCGCATCTCTGCCTGGCGGCGGGAACCTGTGGGTTGTGCTCGTGGCTCGCCAGGGCTGTGGAATCCAACGAGAGCGAACGAATTTGAGCGTCTCGGGCTTTTGCTTCGCCGAATGTGCGGCCTATGAAAACGGGTTAGGAATGATTTAGCTCAAATTGTTCACTTAACAATGATAAACGATGTATTGGTTTGATGTTTTGGAGTCATTTGAGTGGGGCTGATTTTGTGGCGCTACGAATTGCCGGTGCGACTGCTCGTACTGCGAATACTGCTCTCAAGACGTGCTTCCCTGGGCGGTGCGCTGGCGTGTCAGTCGTGCTGCGTTCTGTTTAAAACATAATCATTTTCCGAGGAAGCATCGTATTTCTTTTTGCCGGCCGAGTGCTGCTGACCACGCGGCATGACACTGATTTGCATGCCGCAGTCTTCCGACACGTTCGGCCTGAGTGGTGTCGTCCTGACGCTGCGCCGCGCTGTTCCGCCAGCTTCTCTGTGACACATCAGTGTTCAGTGGACCCAGTTTCAGTGTGTTGACGTTTTCGGTTTGGTTCCTCTGTTCTGGCTGGTAGCCGGTTTCTCTGTAGTGTTGGGGCCGGGCTCGTCGGGATTCGGCGCCGGCCGCTGCTGTCGCCGGCGCGCCTGCGAGAGCGTGCTGTTCCTGCCGGCGCCGGCTGGCCCCAGCTCAGCCGGTGGCCGTCGGCGGTCGGTGTCGGGGCAGGCGGGTGTCGGCGCCGGTGTCGGGGCAGGTGGGTGTCGGCGTCGGTGTCGGGGCGGGGGGCAGGCGGGTGTCGGCTCGGCCCGGCCCGCCGCCCTACTCCGTAGCGGTCGGCCGCCGCCGCCGTGTGGTGCTGTCCGCCGGTCCCAGCCGGTTTGAAATATACGACCGTCTGGCGCGCGCTGCGTTTAGGGCACCTCCGGCCCGCGGATCGGGCAAGGAAGTTGGGTCTGGGGGCGGCCGTCGGTCCCTGTCACTCTGGGCGTGATGACCACCCGGTCTGGGCTTTGATAAACCCATTGCACGAGCCATTCTCCGGTGATGTCTCCGCGCCCGCATCGTGTCGTGATATGCGATAAAAGCGAGCATCTCCTACGCGTATTTCCGAAATGTTGTTTAGTTTGCTTCTGGCGCCCCTGTATTTGGTGTGCTTAGTTGAATTTTGAAATTACTGGCCTTGCGGTAAGTGCCTTGACCTCGCATTTGATACCAGCTGACATTGCACAGACACACACACACACACACCACACACACACACACACACACACGCACGCACCGCACGCACGCACGCACGCACGCACGCACGCACGCACGCACGTAGCTATTACGTGCCATTTGGTGGAGCGATAAAAAACGACGGGAAAACACGGTGAGAAAAAACAACGGAAGGTGATGCGGGGATAAGACTGTACCAACCACACGCGTACATATTCTGTACCGAAAAAACCCCATTTCCCAAACAATGAACACATCCACCTTTTGTTCACCCGGCGGAAGTGACGTGAAAGGATGATATGTGTTTGCTTGTTGTTGCCTCACAGTACTTTTACATGTCAGTGCAATGTCAAAATTTGTCCAGACGCCAGTCCTGTCAGGATGACGCGCCCCATTACCCGCTTCGCTGTGCCCCGCCCCTCCCCCCCCCCATCCCTCTCCATGGCCATCGCAGGCGGTTTTATCGTGCGAGGTGGCAAAAAATGCACATTCGCCCGCGATGGCAACGGTCCCTCTCGTGATGACGTCTGTTGATTCGCTTCTACCTTGTTCCTGTACTTAGCTGAACAGTCGTATGTGACGCAGTGCGCGTTACACAGGCTACAGTGTCTTGAGATGATGTGGGGCGCAAGATGGAGTAGAATAGTTCGTACTGGACCGTTCATGTGATGGGAAAGTCATACAAAAAGTTAGGTTTTGTGAACCCAGGTCAATGGCGAAAGGGTGTGCGCTGCGCATTATCCCAGTCAAAGCGTTGGGAAGAGTCCCACGCCAAACCGCCGGTATATGACCCCGGCAGAGTACGGCTGCGTCGCAGGATGAGAGACAAAGAACTCAAAGACGCGATTTTCGTGGTTTTATTGGCGCGTTGTTCCAAAACCGTGCAATAGTGGCGCTTTGAACGCGAGGGCCCAGGCTTAATCCCCGCAATCAGGCTAATCCCGCAATCAGGGCTTAATCCCCCGCCGCAATCGGGGCTTAATCCCCGCCGCAATCGGGGCTTGATCCCCGCCGCAATCTGGGCTTAATCCCGCCGCAATCGGGGCTGAAGCACTCACTGCCTTCTCATCGATGGCTTCAACATGTCTCTCCACAAAAGCAGGGATGAGTGGCGCTTTCGCTGGTTAAGAACCGCATCGCATGACGTCTCGTGGGACGTAACACGCGGGGAAAGGACGAAGCGGGAGAGATGAACTGCTGTGGCCGGCAACTGGCGTCTCACACGCGCCCACGTTCCCCATGGCGACGTTGTTGTAGCGTCGGTCGCGCGGCCTCAGCTGATGGTCAGCCAGACCTTGAGGCGAAGAGACTGCACGCCATTTCTGAAACGCAGGCCAGCATGGCCGAGTAAGGGCCGCTGGACAGCTTTGTGTCCCCCTCCCCCCCCCCCCCACTGCAACGTACGTACAGGTGAAGCTGGGTTTTACGTGCACGTTAATTCCCACGCGCAGGAGGTTCATCACAATGGGGACATGTGGGTCGTATCCTCCAGGCAGGTACAAGATCATGCAACAGGGGTGGGAAGGGCAATGAGACTATGCTATTCCGCGAAGTGTCAGTGAAGTTAAAGCACTAGTCCGTCGTGATCGAAGCTATGCGCTGGAAAGCGACATGAATGACGAAAGCCACCGTAACGCAGCCGTCCATGAAATGCATGGACGAGCAACCCTAATGAGCGAAAATCGCATTGTCGCTCATTAGGGTTGCAAAAGTCGCATTGCTGCTCAAGCATCTGCCACGTTTCATGAAAAATACCCGGTTTCAAAGAGGACAGGAAAGCGGCATCTGAGGCCCTGGCAACGGCAGTTTTTTATTACATATTTCATATTTTATATTATTTCAGATTTTTCGCCGTTTATTATATATTATTATCATATGTTTTGCCGTTCATATCTCACGAGTGCCTTTTTTATTCAATTTCATATTATTTCGTACATATTTCCGCGCAGCGTTTCTGTTACGTACGCCGTATTTCATTACGTAAGATTCGGAGAACCATTGCGACCGAACGCCTGCTGAGGCGCCCACCAGATGGACCCCTGTAGGTGTACGCTCACATCTGGAGGAGCCGGTAGAGTTTCCCCCCGCCTGCTCCAGGGTATACCGGGCCTCTCCCAACACGTAGCGCCGCTTACACCAGACGTCACACACGCACACGCACACGCACACGCACACGCACGCACGCACACACGCACGCACGCACGCAAGCACACACACACGCAAGCACCACGCACGCACGCACGCACGCACGCACGCACGCACCACACACGCGCACGACCACGCACACACACGCGCACGCACGCACGCACGCACACGCACGCACGCACCACGCACACGCACCACACACACACACACCACACACACACACACGCGCGCGCACACGCACACGCACACGCACGCGCATACGCACCTGTCGCACGCTGCCCGGCTGCTTGCAGAAGATTATCACCGCGGAAATGACAACCACCAGCAGCGTGATGATGAAAGCCGCTAGTTGAATCAGGTCATGGTTATATGTGGAAAGGGTGAAGAACCACGCGATCAGCATCACCTGTGAAAGAGAGGTCTTGCCGTAAGGACATGCCAAGAAACACACACGTTCATCGTCAAAAATTCGGTCCGGACGGAGACGTTGACGGAAATGTGAATGTAAAAGACTCACGACGACTACTACGCAGATCAGCTTAACAAACGAGGGCAAAGATCACAGGCAGAGTTTAAGGAAACAGGGAGAGTGATCGCGATCTTTGCGCGATGCAGAAACATCCCTTATTGTTGATGGGAAGGAAGCACGAGGGGGAAACGTATCTGGCGATAGAATGCGTGCGTCTGGTGATACAAGGCTTGGTTCAAATATGCCCACACGGCGGCATCATTTCAAGCGAACAGGTCGTTCACCCATCGGCACATGCTGCATAAAAGGGCACTTGGCACGTTTGCGCAGCAAGGACATTTAGCACATGTACATAGCAGCTGGGATTAAAACTCGAGCTCTGAGGCCGAACTTCGAAACACCGCTGATCTTACGGCTTACTGATGTCATCACCAACGACTATCTACCAGCTTCCCTGGCATCGCACAACAGGTCGAGGCTACAGGTCGAGGCTAACCACGCACAACAGGTCGAGGCTAACGATGTGGCTAACAGAGGCTAACACGCTAACGATGTGGCTAACGAGGCTAACACGCACACAGTGGAATGCAAACGCGGCGTCGGTGTTTTGTAGAACTCGTGTAAGACCCGTGGTACTTTTAAGCAGGGGCTTGGGCCGAAGCTGCAGTGTGGTGCCTTCAATCTGTGTGTGTTAACGCAACTCGGTTCTTTGCTGGTTTTGGAGGAGCAACGCCGATGCATCTGCCGATTTTAGGACTCTGATTGCGCATTCATCATCATTTTAGAATGTTCCCCACGCTGGTGATCGTCTAAAAGCAATAGCACGGCATAATATGTTGATCGGATTTCTCTGCCATCAGCAGCCTCCAGATTGCATAAGGAGGCTGGGAATCGCTGTTCTTTGCGTCACTTCCCTTGCCACTTTGTACTGTTTACGTTATTTCCCATTCCTATACCAACACCCCGTGCCTGTTTGGGACAGGGGGACCAGAACATGGACCTGGAGGTCATATCATACCCAGTGCCTGTCACACACCGTACAGCAGGCCGTGCGACCTACCTCCGTCCAACAGCAAGGCCTCTTTACCGCACTTTACGGAACCCGGTGGCGCAGCTAGCCAGCCCAGAGCGTTGCCCGCCGCAGAGGAGCGCTGAGCGCTGCCCGCCACAAAGAGCGCTGAGCGCTGCCCGCCGCAGAGGAGCACTGAGCGCTGCCCGCCGCAGAGGAGCGCTGAGCGCTGCCCGCCGCAGAGGAGCGCTGAGGGCTGCCCGCCGCAGAGGAGCGCTGAGCGCTGCCCGCCACAGAGGAGCGCTGAGCGCTGCCCGCCACAGAGGAGCGCTGAGCGCTGCCCGCCACAGAGGAGCGCTGAGCGCTGCCCGCCACAGAGGAGCGCTGAGCGCTGCCCCCGCAGAGGAGCGCTGAGCGTTGCCCGCCGCAGAGGAGCACTGAGCGCTGCCGCCGCAGAGGAGCGCTGAGCGCCCCCGCCGCAGAGGAGCACTGAGCGCTGCCCGCCGCAGAGGAGCGCTGAGCGCTGCCCGCCGCAGATGAGCGCTAGCGCTGCCGCGCGAGGAGCGCTGAGCGCTGCCCGCCGCAGAGGAGCGCTGAGCGCCGAGACTTACGAAGAGAAGTAGCGGTGTGACGACCGCCCAGAAGATGAGGGGGTAGGGGCAGCAGCAGCAGCCCTGCATGGCGGCCCAGTTGGCCTGGAAGCGCATGCCGCCGTACATCCAGCCCACCGCCACACACTGCAGCAGACTGAGCAGCGCCATCAAGCCGTAGCTGCCACAGAAGCTGCTCAACTGGCCAATGGATTGCATGGCGCCCTGGCGACAGACAGCAGCGTTAGAGAGAATGATGTTACGAACGGCATGGTATCAAATGATGCCTCAAAGATGATGATGATTGGGGTTTTAGGGCGCGCCGACTCCTGGGGCCGTTTTGCGTTCAGGTTGAATGCCTCGAAGGAGTGAGAGCTACCCCCGCTGTCATAGGCAGGCGACGCCATGTAGCCTCAGCAGCTGAGTGCGTCGTGAAGCCCCAGTGACACACATGACACGCACACACACACGAACGATGCCCACTTGGACACCCGTCCTGTCGCCATCATAAACTTACAGCAATGAGTCGGGGCGTCTGTCCGCGACTGTGCGCAACCTAGGCGACACGCCCTAGCGTCTGAATGTTTTGGCACGAAAATTCTCGCCGGAATAAGGGAATTTCGGCGCGCTTGCATCATGATTCACATGTTCGGTTTCTGTGCGCCTGATCGCCATCTCAGTTCTCATCCACTGAGGCGTTCTCGTGGCGGAAAAATATAGCGTTTTGTCCTCCTCTAATTTATGGCGCCGGAGACTGGAACGAGTCAGAGGCTGCGACATTACATACATCGGGTGAATTATTTGCCTCGAATATGCTTCTTAGCGCGGTGCAGAACGATAGCCCGGAGATAAAGTAGGGCACAGCGAATACGCTTCTTACCACGGTGCAGAACGATAGGCCGCAGATAAACCAGGGCACAGCGAAAACGCCTAGCAGGACCGGCTTCCTGCGCAGCACGCGAAACCTGAAACAAACCAATGCATGCCCTCCATTTGCTGCTACCACTGGGAACTGCATGCTTCTACAGGCATCGTAATACTTCACTTTATTCTTAACATGAACTCAAAGTATCAGGTAAATACCGGACCTCAAATAAAGATATAAATTAGCAACTTTGGGATAGCCCTCCCCATTTTCTTGCAGTTTTTTTGTTTCGTTTTACATTTCGCTATGATGTAATCCACTCATCATATTATGTACTGCTTCATGTCCATAATCGAAAATAAAAGTGAAACATCAAGCAAACAACATTCCAGCCAACTCGATTTGCTGAGATTTTTTCGGGGCTGTCGAAAGATGGCGTGACGTTCGCGGCGCAGCAGGCGGAATGGTGCCGCTATCCCGCTCCAGTCACGGAGTCTGCAGAGGCGCGGCACATCGCAGGCCCCGGCCGTCGCTGTGTGACTGTTCAGGCGGACTCCCGAGGCTGGGGCGGCTCCCCTTCCCCGGGACTCCCGAGGCTGGGCGGACTTCCCTCCCTCTGGCGGACTCTTGAAGCTGGGGGCGGAC
>NW_023595962.1:2910588-2918524 GCF_011947565.3 Pollicipes pollicipes
CGGCTGAAGGTCGAAGCGGCCGGCCGGGCCGCTGGAGCGGATGTGGTACACGCAGCGCGGCGTACTTCAGATCTCTGAATAAATATACGGCGCTCCAAGGCTAATAAAGAACTTGCAGATGGCGTCTGGCGCCAGAACGAATCATAACCCTGCGTTTGCATTCCGAGAGACGGGCGCGCTCGCCGGTCGCAGACGAGCAAGTGGAAGCAGCGGCCGGCCGGGATCCCCTGACCCTAGGGCTGCAGCGTCGGCCGCCACCACCACATACATGTGACCCCTGATCGGCTCGCTCAGCCGGTGACCGTACGCATGTGGCCTCCTCCGGAGAACGCCCTGGGGCACAATCGGCCAGGTTCTCACACTGAGAACAGAGAGATGTGACCCGTCTCGGGCGGGCGGTTTCGTTCGCCCCTGATGTGGGCACGATCATGGCTGCCACGCGTGGTGGTCCTCTGAAGATGAGAGGGTCGAATAGTTAGCGATATTTGCATATGTAGAGAGCGAGGGAGAGAGAGAGAGAGAGAGAGGAGAGAGAGAGAGAGAGAGAGAGAGAGAGAGAGAGAGAGAGGAGAGAGAGAGAGAGAGAGAGAGAGAGAGAGAGAGAGAGAAATCCATATAAATACTACATATATACACATGCAGTGGCCTGTATCTGTGTGTGTGTGTCTGTGTGCGTGTGTGTGTGTGTGTGTGTGTGTGTGTTGTGTGTGTGTGTGTGTGTGTGGGTGTGTGTGTGGTGTGTGTGTGCGTGTGTGTGTGCGTGTGTGTGTGCGTGCGAGGGTGCGTGTGCGTGTGCGTGCGCGCGTGTGTGTGTGAGCAATTAGGAATCATGTTATTTGAGCATGTTCATGAAAGCATCCAGCCAATTCACGTTGCTTGCCTTCTGTAATGTGCTGACGAGGAACGAAAGAGGGACGTCTGCCAGGAACGATGGTTGCATTCCCAGTCTGTTGTCTTCCCAGTCAGTCTTGCGCACCGTTGTGGCAGACGAAGGCAGCCGTTGGTGCGGCTGGCTCCCGAAACAACCGACCGTCAGCTGACCGGGGCTCCGGCGCATCGGGGCTACTGGGGGGGGGGGGGGGGAGGGGAGAGGGGGGGGGCGGAACCCGAGGCGCGTCCGAATACAGGCAGGTCTTGGCTGGGATTCTCTGGCATGATATGAAGAAGGGCTTTTCCCAACAAATGATCATTTCAGGGGTTGTGAGCGTCTTTTGCAGGTAATGTTGGTGTGGAAATAGCTGCTGTCATAACGAGAAAAAAGTCATATAGACAAAAACATTCCATTCAGGTTCAAATCTCAAACGTTTCTTTACTTCTAGAACAGCTTCGCAGATGGATGAATATGGTTTGCAATGATAGTGATAGTCAATTTCAGATTGAATAATTAGCAGAAGGTCAGGAGGAAAGAACATTACATCTCACCCGCAAAGTATCATGCCTTCCAAATGCAACTCTACGCACACACAAGACCATGGCTGGTGCAAAACATGCACGATGAGCGTATCAGGAAGGAATCGCGTGGGTTTCAATTTCAGTCCTAATCGTGGTCCTCAAAAAGCTGCAGAAGCTTACGAGCATTAACACGCTGATTTTGTTTAAAGGGCCGATTCGACGTATTAAGATCGCATTTTTTCGGATATGTGAAGATCAATCCCAACTTGTGGATACGTGGATGAGAAAGACATTTCAGTGGGTCCTTAACATGTAACCCTCTAATTCAGTAATCCCTAACCGGACTGATTACCACTGACGTCATGTTTGCACATAACACAACCAGCTCATGGTATCGTGTGTACACAGAGAACCCCTGCCGAATTTGTTTCATGCTTGGCACCATTTGGGGATTGAGAGCCCGCTGAATTTCTGTTGCATGCTCGGTATATTTGGAATTAAGCTGCACCCCATATACATGGCGAAGTTTAGAACTGCGATGAACATCTATAAGGAACAGACGACTTTCAAAACGAGTGGCATTTTTTGAACGGAAAGGTCCAAACTTGACTGGTTGGACACCAGCGCATAATTTACTTTTGCTTTTTTTTAAACATCAGCTATCCTGCAAAGGGAACGGGAGATCATGAAGAAGCAGATTCACGAACGTGTGCCGTCTCCTCGGCGATCTCTGACCAGACTTCACGGCTCCCCGGCGATCTCTGACCAGACCTCACGGCTCCCGGCGATCTCGACCAGACCTCACGGCTCCCCGGCGATCTCTGACCAGACAGCATGGCTCCCCGGCGATCTCTGACCAGACCTCACGGCTCCCCAGCGATCTGACCAGACCTCACGTCTCCCCGGCAATCCCTGATCAGACCTGACGGCTCCCCGCGATCCCTGACCAGACCTCACGGCTTTCGGTGATCCCTGACCAGACCTCACGGTTCTCCGGCAATCCCTGACCACACCTCACGGCTCTCCCCCAATCCCTGACCAGACCTCACGGCTCTCCCCCAATCCCTGACCAGACCTCACGGCTCTCAGGCGATCCTTGACCAGACCTCACGGCTCTCAGGCGATCCCTGACCAGACCTCACCCGCCGCCCGCTCTTCTGCTCATCCCTAAGTAATTTATGGACGAGTGCTGGAATTGTCTGCCCGACCTTGAAGGCCGCTTGGAGGCGGGCGGGGGGGCGGGGGGGGGGGTGGGGGAGGGTGAGTAACAGATGTGCTGCGTGCACGGACGGGGCCGACGCCGGCGAGCAGATCAAGTGACGCTCCCGCACGCATGCGGCGAGGGGGTGGTGCTGTGGTGCTGCAACTGTTATCCAGGCGGATACCAGCCGCTGGTGAGTCGGCAATGCCTTGCTATCAGCTGGTGAATTGGTGCTCAGTTCGCTGCCGGCTGGTGTTGGGTTGGTGCAGGACATCCTCCTGATAGAGGGTGGGTTGGTGCAGGATGTCCTCCTGATAGCGGGTGGGTGGTGCAGGACAGCCTTGATAGGGTGGGGGTGCAGGACATCCTCTTGATAGCGGGTAGGTTGGTGGAGGACATCCTTGATAGCGGGTGGGTTGGTGCAGGACATCCTCTTGATAGCGGGTAGGTTGGTGGCAGGACACTCTTGATAGGGGGGTTGGTGCAGGACATCCTCTGATAGCGGGTGGGTTGGTGCAGGACATCCTCCTGATAGTGGGTGGGTTGGTGCAGGACATCCTCTTGATAGCGGGTAGGTTGGTGGAGGACGTCCTCCTGATAGTGGGTGGGTTGGTGCAGGATGTCCTCCTGATAGCGGGTAGGTTGGTGCAGGACATCCTCCTGATAGCGGGTAGGTTGGTGCAGGACATCCTCTTGATAGCGGGTAGGTTGGTGCAGGACATCCTCCTGATAGTGGGTGGGTTGGTGCAGGACATCCTCTTGATAGCGGGTAGGTTGGTGCAGGACATCCTCCTGATAGTGGGTGGGTTGGTGCAGGACCTCTCTGATAGCGGGTAGGGGTGGTGCAGGACATCCTCCTGATAGCGGGTGGGTTGGTGCAGGATGTCCTCCTGATAGGGGTAGGTTGGTGCAGGACATCCTTGATAGCGGGTGGGTTGGTGCAGGACATCCTCTTGATAGCGGGTAGGTTGGTGCAGGACGTCCTCCTGATAGCGGGTAGGTGGTGGTTGGTGCAGGACATCCTCTTGATAGCGGGTAGGTTGGTGCAGGACATCCTCCTGATAGCGGGTAGGTTGGTGCAGGACATCCTCCTGATAGCGGGTAGGTTGGTGCAGGACATCCTCCTGATAGCGGGTAGGTTGGTGGAGGACGTCCTCCTGATAGCGGGTAGGTTGGTGGAGGATGTCCTCCTGATAGCGGGTAGGTTGGTGGAGGATGTCCTCCTGATAGCGGGTGGGTTGGTGCAGGATGTCCTCCTGATAGCGGGTGGGTTGGTGCAGGATGTCCTCCTGATAGCGGGTGGGTTGGTGCAGGACATCCTCCTGATAGCGGGTAGGTTGGTGGAGGACGTCCTCCTGATAGTGGGTGGGTTGGCGCAGGATGTCCTCCTGATAGCGGGTGGGTTGGTGCAGGATGTCCTCCTGATAGCGGGGGTAGGTTGGTGCAGGACCTCCTGATAGCGGGTAGGTTGGTGGAGGACGTCCTCCTGATAGTGGGTGGGTTGGTGCAGGATGTCCTCCTGATAGCGGGTAGGTTGGTGGAGGACGTCCTCTTGATAGCGGGTGGGTTGGTGCAGGATGTCCTCCTGATAGCGGGTGGGTTGGTGCAGGATGTCCTCCTGATAGCGGGTGGGTTGGTGCAGGACACCCCTGATAGCGGGTAGGTTGGTGGAGGACGTCCTCTTGATAGCGGGTGGGTTGGTGCAGGACATCCTCCTGATAGCGGGTAGGTTGGTGGAGGACGTCCTCCTGATAGTGGGTGGGTTGGCGCAGGATGTCCTCCTGATAGCGGGTAGGTTGGTGGAGGACGTCCTCTGATAGCGGGTGGGTTGGTGCAGGATGTCCTCCTGATAGCGGGTGGGTTGGTGCAGGATGTCCTCCTGATAGCGGTGGGTTGGTGCAGGACATCCTCCTGATAGCGGGTAGGTTGGTGGAGGACGTCCTCTTGATAGCGGGTGGGTTGGGCAGGATGTCTCCTGATAGCGGGTGGGTTGGTGCAGGATGTCCCTGATAGCGGGTGGGTTGGTGCAGGACATCCTCCTGATAGGGGTGGGTTGGTGCAGGATGTCCTCCTGATAGGGTAGGTTGGTGGAGGACACTCCTGATAGCGTGGTGGGTTGGTGCTGGATGTCCTCCTGATAGCGGGTGGTTGGTGCAGGATGTCCTCCTGATAGCGGGTGGGTTGGTGCGGATGTCCTGATAGCGGGTAGGTTGGTGGAGGACGTCCTCCTGATAGTGGGGGTTGGTGCAGGACATCCTCCTGATAGCGGGTGGGTTGGCGCAGAGGTCCTCCTGATAGCGGGTGTGGTGCAGGATGTCCTCTGATAGCGGGTGGGTTGGTGCAGGATGTCCTCCTGATAGCGGGTGGGTTGGTGCAGGATGTCCTCCTGATAGCGGGTAGGTTGGTGCAGGATGTCCTCCTGATAGCGGGGGGTTGGTGCACGATGTCCTCCTGATAGCGGGTGGGTTGGTGCAGGATGTCCTCCTGATAGCGGGTGGGTTGGCGCAGGATGTCCTGATAGCGGGTGGGTTGGTGTAGGATGTCCTCCTGATAGAGGGTTCAGGACCCATTAGCGGCCAGCCAAGGCGCAAATGCAGAGACGCCCAACTGCCGGTGTGGCGCTGGCCGCCTTGCGACTAGGAAGTCCTCAGCGGGCGATGACAGTGTAGCCGGTCGGCATGACAGGTTAGGATCCCTGGCTGCCGCCGTTTTACAAACCATGGCGTACCAATGAAACATTCTAAAGCATGCTTGTTATTCGAAGCCCTCCTTAATTCTCTGAAGCCAATAATGCGCATCTCTCTTCCCCATGGCGACGTTCCCCGCACGTGCTTGTCCCAAGTCCTGTTTCTGATAGCGCCCCCAGCCCCCAGAAGTCCTAATGCTAGAAACGACTTTCGATGTATCGGGTGAACTAAGACACTTTCAGCAGCGCTCTCGTGGCATGATTTCAGGGTCGCTTTGGGACGCCCAGAGAGCGGATTAAGCAGACATGACCCCGGAAGGCGCCGACGTCATGACCGACGCGGCCCAGGGTCAGAAGGGGTCAGCGACCTCTTCCCGGCCCAAGTGGAGTCCTTGGTTTGACGGAAAGCTGGCCGTGGCGGCCTCTATCTTCGGGCCCTACGACTTGTTGGTCTTTCCAATGCTGTTCTACTGGGGTGGTGGAGGTAAGGCTTTTTAGAAACGAATGATGTGAGAGCACAGACCTTTTTCTATGCATATATATTTATGCATGCACTACTGTTGCTTCTTATGTTATCTCACGACGTGTGTCACAGCACGGCTCCAGCGGTCTTGCGACAATGTACGCGCTTGTATGTTACGCTGGATTTTTTGGTGCGTATGTCTTGAGCCTTCGCGGTGTCCGTGTTTTCTTTTGCTTTTAAACATTTGAAAGCAAACATCTTCGACAATCTTTGATCATCTCAAGAAGGTGATGTCGGAGCGGTCACATAGTTCAAAATCACTTGTTATCCACGGGAACATACATAGGTAAGGTGTTCATTCCATAACTGCACGCACTTTTGAGATAATCTGTTTGTTTGGCCACAATCTGCAAACAAACATCGTTTTAACTGATCGGTAGACAAATGTTGTGGACTCTATTTTAGAGCATGCCTCACTCTGCACGTTTCGGATCTGCCTGGTATCTCATGAGGCGTGCATACACCATGCATACATACATACAGCGCATACATCTGTGCGACGTCACGCATGTTGCAATCGCATGAGGAAATATTTTTCGTCATTTTGCCCTGATTCCTAAGCACCACAGCCGAGCATCCAACGTGAACTGCTTCAGTTTTGCAACTCAATTTCTACCCCGCCGCTTCCGTGGCAGCGCATGATTACCGTGCTGTTAACTGTCAGCAGCCACCACACCAAACGCGCTTTAGTCCGCTGCCAGATATGTCTGGAACCACCGCCCTCGCCTAAAAAAACAACTAAATAAGCCAAACACAAAAAGAGCTATACAGTTGCGCGATGTTAAGTGGGTGACGTGTCCAGGATGCTGAGTTTTTTGTGTCGTAAGCTGACGCTGAAATTTCAGCCGCTCGTGTGAGCATTTTGCGCGTGGCACACGTGTCGTGATTGGGTGGCATGTATTTTTTTAGTGCCCCCTCTGTGAGGCGTATATAAGGCGTCGGGGCCGAGGTAATGCAGTAACAACCATAAAGCACACAGAACAAAACCCCTGTTCCCCAAGAGGCCAAAACATTTAATACGTAACATTGGTCCGCTTCATCATGCTGCCGTCCAAAGGTAAAACCCCATATGTTAATCTGTTGACCATGTTGCGGTTTTTATGTCATCTGATTCACCTGCTTATGTTGAATTCGGTTATCTGAACCATCAGTTGAAATTTTCACAAACCTCTAGCCCTTTCTTTTACCTAAAAGCTTGTGAAAATTTTAACTTTAGTTTTAAATATCCGAATTCAGCATGACAAGACGAATCAGATGATAAAACACCGCAAATTCTTCCGAAATGAACACGTGGGGTTGGATGGCAGCATGCCTGTCACCATATGGCTGTTTTTATTATCTAAAATCTATGATGTGATCTAAGTTCTCCAGGTTCAGCATTTGTGCAATGTAGCCATAATCTAAGAGCGTTGTCATTGGCTCCTCTGACGAGTGTGAACTTAATGTTTTTTTCAATATTTTTTTTAGTCGATCTTGTTCGGCATAATTAATGTAGTTACGGTAGTAATATTGAGGATGCTCTTATTTCTGTTTTTCGGGTGGGAGTTTAAAAATTATCGAGCAAATCAGCAGCCGCGGATCTGCGGCACCCGACTCAAGCGTAGACTAGCCATGGCTGCAGTGAACTGGTGGCCTCTGCGTCCTGAAACTCCCACGCAGCCCCAGCCTGACCATGGCCGCGGTGAACCGCGGGCTGAGGTGCAGCCAGCGGCTTACATAGTTCAGCATCAACCCCGGTGTCCACGCTGTTCACAAAAAGCCCGCTGACACGTTTGTCTCACTGGCTCTACTAACATGGCGGCGCTTGTTGCGCCCTGGAGCGCTTACCGCCCGTCTGCGCGACTGACACATTGACAACGCCGACTAAGCCCGGCTGGTGACACATGGCCACCGCCTACACTGTCGGGCTGAGTGACACTCCGCCGCCGGCTGAGACGCGGACGAGGCTGCTGCTGTTCCAGGCGCGTTTCTGCTGATTTACCTGCTGTTCGTCGCCCTAATGGCGGTGCCGCTCCTCTTCCTGGAGTGGGCATTGGCCAGTTCATGGACAGAGGCGCCATGGCAGTGTGGAACATCGCCCCGCTCTTCAAAGGTAAGCACAGCACGGCCTCATGGTCTCTCGGGCGCCGTGTGA